>NC_072774.1:23346724-23433772 GCF_022539595.1 Amphiprion ocellaris
GTTTAATGTCCAGCACTATGAAAGAAGTCCACAATTGCTTGAAGCTTGTTCAGACCTCAGATGTGTTTTTCATCCTAATATGTGTCTGTCTGCTGTACTGATGAAGTTCTGAGCCTCACCTATGATGGAAACAGAAATGAACAAAAGTGATAAATCTGAAACCATCTCTATATTCTTCAAGGGCCTGGAACTCTGTAAATATTCATAGTATGAAGGTAAAACTTTGATCATTAATAAAGTTACTCTAGATGAAGAGAATCTGACCTTTTTCAGGTTTGGTTGATTTTATGTGGAGTGACATATAACCTTTACTGTGTTTCTTGGTCAGCAGATGCTCTGAAGTTACAGAGAAATTGTCCAAAAGTCAAAGGTCTCAGACTGTAATGTGAAAAGTAAATCAACATACAAAACCAGATGGAGTCAGGTTCAGAGATTCTCACATTTTATTCATATTCAGAGTAAATACAGCACATCATGATCTAACATCAAGCCTTTTTCTTCTACTTATTTCCTGCACTTGTTCTTCAGGTTCTACATCTTTGTGTTCTGTGCTAAAGTGAACAACAGATTAAATACTAAACTGTCCTGCAGCTGTCTTCCTGCTGGTCAGCAGATGGCGACGTCTCCTCTCTGTGGAAAACCTCCCCATCAGGCTGCTTCCTCCACCTCAACTTCACCTCTGCTGGGATCCCTCCATCCACCAGCTGCTGCCTCAGCTGTAACACAAGCCACAACTTTAACAGACCCTGATCAATCTAATTGATCATCAGCACTTTAATCTTGTTGGAGCTGATTCTGGAAATGTTCTCATGTTTTCCTCTGTTAGAACAGGAAGTGATTCATTTTTATATTTTATTTTGAAAGCACATGATGTTTCGTTTTTATAGACTACTGAAAAAAGTCCAACTTTCAGTCATAGTTCTTATTTTCAGATACAACTTTTTATCAGCATATTAACATTCAGAGAATGTTACCGAGACCTCAGAAGACAGAATGTTTTTTATCAGATGTTCCCGTCGTGATATTTGAACAAAGGAACATTCTGCCTGTAATGTTGTGAGAGCGTTTACAGGATGTTGTAGATGGATCACATTATAGAATCTATAGAACGTCCTCACAATGATAACAAAGGAAGAACGTTCTCTGCTTAGCATTCAGATTTGAGAACTTTGGGTGCAGTTTGGGTTCTAACAGTAACAGAACATCTGGAGTTATCCTGCCTTCATGAAGAACAGCCTGGAACCTGAAAGAACTTCCAAATGAAAATATTTGTAGAACTTTCTCAGAAGGTCTTTGGAACAAAAAGGTTCTAGCTGAGTCAGACTGTGATTGGGTGAATGAAGCATTGAGTCATGTGACCTCTGACCTGCTGCAGTATGGATTCTTGCACCATCGGGTCGGTCAGGTCTGCAGAACCTCCAACCAGCCGAATCTTGACCAAACTCACCGCTGAAGGTTTCACAACTGCAGAAGAAGAAGAAACTAATCAGTCAGCAGAACTTGATGGAACCCTCACCTGAGTAGCACAGGAAGGAACCCTCACCTGAGTAGCATAGGAAGGAGAGTCTGTCATGGCAGGGCCGGCTTCTCCAGGTTCCTGTGGACTGGTCCATCACCGTGCAGTCTGATGCCCATTGAGGCGGGGACTCCAACGACTTGTAGATGAGTTTCTTCCCGTCGGACCAAGCCCACTCACCTCTATACAGACCAATCCAGGCGTTGCTTGTACCTGACATTAACAGTAGTTGGATGATGAAGTCGCGGTCCATGTTGGTCATGATGCTGCTCAGGTCTACGTGGTTCTTCCTGCAGAAGGTCTGAGCATCCCACCAGCTCATGTACTGCTTCACCAGAACATGTCTTTTGTCTGCAGCTGGAAGAGAGAAGATTAGTCAGCAGCGCTAACATCCATTATCCTCATTATACTTCCCAAACATTGGCAGCAAGTCGTATCTATGTCCACTGCTCTGTTGTCTGTTCACCCACTTGAACCCATGTGCACTCTCAGCAGAAAGTTTAACAGCAGCCTCAAACCTTCATTTTTTTCAGACAGCTGCTGTCAATGTGCCACTGTAAACACACTGATGGTGCAGACAGACTTTAGATGTTTGCTGGAGGGTCTGTAAACTCAACTCAAAGTTTTTAGATTCTGAAGGTGGGACTTTGCTAAATGTTTAGTAGCAGTAAAGTATTTGTATGTTGCAGTAAAACTTAACTTCATCTACAGATGAAACTATCATATGTGAAAGCTGTGGTTGGGGGATCAGTCAGGGCCGCTCAGGTGGTCATTGTGGCCCTTTGTGTTGGGTGCAGCCATACTCACTGGAACACACGAAGCGATCCAGGATTTCACAATCTTTGGCCATCCATTTTCCATATACATTCAGCGCGGCACACCTTCTGGATCCCACGTTGTCGTTGGCCTTGCCCAGAACCCAGGTTTTGACCTCCTTTCCCTCTTGAGACCATCTCCAGCTCGCATTGTAGAGTCCGATCCAGATGTGTCCGTGTCCTACCGCCTCCTTCTGGGCCTCGGTGTTGGCGGCTTGGCTCGGGATGGTGGCGAGGTCAATGAACTTCTCCCTGCAGTAACTCTGAGCTTCAGCCCAGGTCTTCATCAGACTGATGTGGTGGAACCGAGTGATAGTGCCTTGAGGCTGGAGGATAGAACCTGAGAGACGACACAAGAGACAGTCCATCCAGTCAGCCTCCAACTATCTGCAATGTCAGGAAAACAGCACATCAGACCTGCTCAGGTGTGTTCACCTGGACAGAAAGACAATCTGAAGACACCTGTGGACATTACAAGAAGTTCTGTAGAGACAGCAGGTGTCACACTGTGGACACCATCTTTAAAAACATCTGTACAACCCGGACGTCTTAAAAAATATCTGAGGACATTACGGACACTTCAACATGTTTTATGAACGATACGGACATTTGAAAACATCTGTAGACAGAATGGACTTCTATAAAACATTCTTTGGAAAACTTCTGTAAAGACTGTAGACATCTTTAAAGGATCCATAGAATGTTCTGCACACAGTGTGAGCATCTGGAAGATATTAACATGTGTACATGATATTAACATGTGTACCTAACATGTTCTGTGGACACGATTCAAACCGTCTCCACACTCTGACATCTCTGACAACATCTGTGGACTTGATGGACTTCAGACTGAGGACGTAGTTAAAATGAAGACTGAGGCCATATTTAAAATAAAGACTGAGGACGTAGTTAAAATGAAGACTGAGGCCATATTTAAAATAAAGACTGAGGACGTATTTAGAATAAAGACTCTGAGGACACTGTACACGTCTTTGTATGTTTCCAACCTGTCAAGCCACCTGAAGACTCTGAGGACTTGTTTCAAAGCAGCTCAGAACCTTCAGACTGTTTCTGTTTTTTATTGTTGAACGTGTTTTACAGACCTGAGAGCAGCAGCAGGATGATCAGTCCATTTGTTGTCATCATGGACAACTGAGACACCGAGAGGACGTCTGTTAAAATAACTAATATTCAATCATCAATGAGGAACTGAAACTTATGAGACTTTAGTTTTGTCTCAGTCTGGATGTACATAATGTTTATTGTATAAATTGTCAGATGAGCTCGTATAATACAAATCCTTAATTCCTAATATTTAAATCACACACACACACACACACACACACACATATATAATATAATTTTCAATTTTGTGTTCAAATAAATAAACTAAAATGTCATTCTTATTGTAATAAATAATATTGCAGTGTTTTAACCTTTACTTTTAAAATAGTTCGGTAAATTTGTATGATAAATGATATGGTAGGGTTTTAACCTTCATTTATATATTATTCGAGAAATTTATATAACACAAATTTACTGTAGGCTTTTCACATTAATATTTAGTATTATTAAATTGATCAGTAAATTTGTATGCAAAAGCACATTGTGTGGTTTTAATCTTGGTTTCTTCATGTTTCAGTTTGTCTGATACATTTGTATATTTGTAAAATTAAAATTATTTTAACCTTAATATTTAAATTAGGTCAGTAAATAGATTAATAAATCAGTAATTCGATGAACAAATAAGTCAGTAAATAGATGAATAAGTTAGTAAATAGATCAATAAATCAGTAATTCGATGAACAAATAAGTCAGTAAATAGACCAATGAGTCAGTAAATAGATGAATACATAAATCAGTAAATAGATTAATAAAATCAATAAATATATAAATAAATAAATAAACATATGAATAAATAAATAAATAAATAGAGGAATAAAATCAATAAATAGGTGAATAAATCAATCAATAAATATATGCATAAATAAGTCTGTGAACAGATCAATATAGTCAGTCAGTAGATCAATAAATGAGGATTTCACCTGTTTCCAGTGAGCTGCTGATCCAGACTGTATCTACTGGTCCAGTCAGAGGAAAACCTTTTATACCTGCTTATTTCCTGAGAGCAGCTGAGTCCATTAGAGTCCATTTGGTTCAGAGACGCTGAGAGTCAAAACAACTTAAAACGATTTATTCAAATTCATCTCAGATGCAAAACTAACCGATGATCAATGAGTGTTCATGAAGGCATCAGACCGTGAAACCAATAAACTGATCAGATAAACACTGAACACTGCTGGTCAGATTTTACTCCTAAATTTCCAGTTTCATGTGGAAACGCTGATTTCAGAGCTCACTTCTGTTTTTATTTTCTTCTTGTGTTATTTGATTAATTTGGTAATTAGGATAATTGTGATGAAGGAGCGACTCGTCCTTTAAACAAATCACAGTCTGCCACATTCCATATTGAAATTATGTCATTTACAAACAGAAATGTGACGTTTTCTGTAGTCTATTTTCTTGTTTCTGCGACTAGAGCCCAGGTTCGCCTCTTAAATGCTAAACTTGTCTGCATCATTTGCTTTGTACTATGAGCTTGTTTTGTTTCTTGTTAATATGTTCACGGTCTTATTTTTTACTGTAGCCCTGCATGTCTGTAAATGATCTTCGAGGGGATTTCATCAATGAGAACGACAGAAAAGTCTGAGAATCACACAACTAAACTCAAGCAGCCGCACAACGACTGAATAAGGTCTGAAACTGGCAATATTCTGAATGAAGTCTGGAACTGTAGAAGTCTGAGCAGCCACACATCTGCCTGAAGTCAGGTCTAAAACCAAGAGTATTCTGAATGAAGTGTGGAACTGTAGACATGTCTGCTGTACAGCCTCAGTCTGCCAATAGGCCAGTGATGATCTGGCAGCTTCCTCCAGCACTTTCTTCTCACATTACATCTGGATCAGCCGTTAGTATCTTTAAAGATCTTCAAGCAGACGTCTTTAGACAGTCTGTAATCTGATGTGAATAATGTTAATTCAATACAAGAAGTTGTGAGAACAAACAAGCAAAGTCCTGAGACCTGAACTTACTAAACAATGCATTAAAACTAATTTACTTTGCAACATCTCTGATAGTATGTGTTTTTCTGGGATACGTGCTTTCTATATATTTTCTTTAGCTCAAGAATGTTAAACAGAATGAAACCATATGTTGAAACGTTTACTTTAGCCATCATTCATCACAGGTTGACCTGTGGGTTAACCTAAAGGGACTAGGGACCTCCTGGCTCCCTCTTTCTCTCTTTCTTCTTCTCACGCAATGTATTCTAATCTATGCCAGATGTTGAAACCTATAAAGATCTAGTCATTGTAACTTTCTTCATTCATCCACCGCATGATGCTTGAATCACGAGCTCGTCCGTATTAAATGTACTCTTAATTTGATCTACCTGTGTCATCTCTTCATTGATGAACATCCACCTTCAGATCAACATCATTTCAATCTCCAACTATCCTCCTGGAAAACCAGAACCCATTCTGTTTTAAAATCTAACCAGAACATATCTGCCACCATTTGTTTGAATCTATTCATATCTGAGGGTGTGACAGCTCCTTTTATAAAGCACAAAGAGAGAAGAACCTCCTTCCGGCTGACGAATCATCACTTCCCCATTTATCAGGTATGAACAGGACCAAAAGAGGACCGCTGGCACCGAGACAGAGCCAGCATCTAAGTTCTGCTGAGGTCTGCGTTTTAGCTGCCAGGACCCCGATCCACCAGCGCACACCAGCTTCATGGACCTGCAGGTTCCAGGTGTTAGGTTTCAGGTGTTAGGTTTCAGGTTCCAGGCTTTACATTCCAGGTTCCAGGTTCTGTTAGGTTTTATCTTTTAAGGCACTGCTAGCTTAACACAAACTGATATCACACATGGGTATGACAACACTGATATTAATAACCATTCATTGTGTAATCAGTGTATGAGTTGTGCTGACCTGAATAGAGGGAGAGCATTAACCCCTGGTTTTGAAGGGTTAAATACATGATGGATACAGTAAGGTCAAGCTGGAAAGTTACAGCTGCACACACACACACACACACACACACACACACACACACACACACACACACACACACCTAAGTACAAAGAGCGTTTTCACACATACACACACCAAAAAGACAGAGAGACTGGATTTGCTTCACAGTATATTCCTATTTCCATATAAGGTAAAAATTAATTACACTGAAACTGCTGAACTCAAGGTTGTTTAAGTGTGGAAACCATAATAATCCTCTCTACGAGATACCACCAGTAGCTGCATCACATCACAGCTAACAAAGGAATAGATTGACAGGTAAAGAGTGGGAACAGGGTTTAGGTTCCAGGCTTTAAGTTCCAGGCTTTAGGTTTTAAGTTCCAGGTTCTAGGTTTCAGGTTCCAGGTCTTAGGTTTCAGGTTTCAGGTTCCAGGTGTCAGTGTCAGGTTTTCAGTTTTCAGTTGATGCATTTTATAAACTCTTTTGTGGGTTGTAATTTTACAGGTTCACGAGGGATTATTATCTTGTAAATGAGTCAAGTTTAAATGTCATATTTTTCTATTTTTGCCACTTGTTCAGTTTTTAAAGTCCCACAGAAGCAGCCTCATAGGAACGGAGAGAAATCTGGTCTAGAAGTGGGAATATTCTGAATGAATTCCGGTACAACAGATTTGTTTGGATCCAAAAAGAGGCAGAAAAAAATGGATTTCATCTGAAATGTGAATGAAGTCTGTTTGGTTTGACCACATTGATGATTTCTGTATTTTCTGTATTTCAGCTGAACTCTCGGAGCTCTTACTGACGCCAATGGAAAGCAAACCGGTTCTTAGGAGGCACGAGATAAACTAAGCAACCAGCACCGAACTAGCACCTGGTTCTTTTTGGTGGAAAAGGGCTAACAGTGACCATAGAATGGTCTGCGGGGCCGCGGAGGATGACGGGATACCGGCGCTAACGGACACTGAGTCCGGCTTCAGAGCAGCAGCAGGGCGGATTAAAGTAGTTTAAAGTGTCGGAACAACCACGTGTCTGGTTCGATTGGACAGCGAGACGGTTCACACACAAAACAGCGTGTTTAAAGGTAAACGGTCTGCTTGAAACAAGTTTTCTTCGTGCTGTAACTTAGCCAAGTTAGCTAGCCGAGGTTAGCTTCTGAAAGTTACAGAAACCGTCACTGAGCTGCGATACTTTCGCACATCACATGATGGAAAATGGTGAAAGAAACTTGGGATAAAGTCTTCATGGTGTCTGAAACACGCCGTCAAATAAGTAACATTTATTGTTTATTTTTGTGAAAACGCTAAAATGTGGGGATTTCACGACTTATCTTCACATCAGACCAGAACCAGAACTAACACTGCTCTATTTGAA
This sequence comes from Amphiprion ocellaris, assembly GCF_022539595.1. Classification (NCBI taxonomy): domain Eukaryota; kingdom Metazoa; phylum Chordata; class Actinopteri; family Pomacentridae; genus Amphiprion; species Amphiprion ocellaris. The sequence goes on from NC_072774.1 coordinate 23,354,464, forward strand.
GTCGGATCTGGAGAAAGAGACGCCAAACATCTGGGGAGACACTGTTTCTGATGTGTTAATATAAAGAAATTATGGTTTTACTGTTCTGTTTCCAGATCTAAAACTACTGTAGAGTTTAGTGATGCTTGTTAAAGTCTGAGTCTGTATATCTGAGGTCATTTATTAGTTATTACAGTTGGTGTTTCGCACAGTTACATCTAAGTTCTGTTTTCTCAGGAAACTGCTTCACTGCTCAATATGGAGGCAGCAGGAGAAGCAGGAGAGAGTCTCATTCAACAGGTAACACAAACACTGGTCTGGGAACCTACACAGAACCTTCACAGAACCTCCTGGTATCGTGTGATTGTTCTGTCTTTGTTGCACACAGTGAAGTTTTGAAGCCACCGTTAGCGAATCATCAATGTTTATCTTTTTCTACTGAATATAAAGTCCTGCATCCAGACCCTCAGAAAGTCTGTGAAAGAAGCAAGATTCATGTTTCAGTGGTTCCAGGAGCCATTGGTAACTACAGACTGATGATAAGCATGGACTTTATAAGTGGATGTAAACTTTAGATCACAGCTGTGTGTCCATATTTCCTCACTATTTTAATTTGCTGACGTTCTTACGTGTGTTCTTTGACTTGGATTTCCCCACTGTGGGATTAATACTGATGATCTTTTGAGAAGATGCTGCTCTGAATCTCACCTGTGCTCATATCTCCTGGTCTCCTGCCTCCTTAGTGCAGCAACTGTGACTCCTGCTCAGCCAGATGTTGGTGTCTGGACTGTAATGAAGCCATGTGCGATGACTGTGTGTCGGCTCATCGCAGAGTCACGGTGACTCGATCACACCGGCTGATCAACCAGCTGCCACAAGGTCAGAGACCAGCTGCTGGTTGGTTAGGTTCCTTCACCAGCTGATTCAATAGTTTATGAAGAGACACAATCACTGTTAAACTGGAGTTTATTTCCTCGGGATTTCACTTATTTCTGCTCATGTTCTGGAAACAGGAACTCAGGCCGACACTGGAAGAAGCTCAGCCAATATAAAGAAAAACAGAAATTAGGATTTGATTAAAATTTTCTCCATTAATTCAAACCTTCAGCTCTGAGTTAATCAACATTAGTAACGGCTTAAAGCCCCACAGTGCTGCCGAGGGTCCAACTAGAAAACTGACACCAAAATACTTAAAATAATATTTTAACTAACAGAGATGATCTGGACAGAAGCTCATATGATGATGTTGATCTGAACATCTCAAGACCTGCTTGACCATCTCTGATAAATATAGATGTCTCTAAAGATTCTTGTGAAGTTTCACCGTTTATATCTAAAATATTTGCTGAGATATTTTCATCAGGTTTTCTTCTCACATCGAAACAACATTTGAACAACAATATCTGAGGAACTATTAAAGATAAAACACTGAATTTTTTTCTGTTATTTCTCATTATGTTATTGATTCAGAATCTGCTATATTGGAGATCAGATAATCTCTGCAAGTGAGCTGAAATATGAAAAATAAAACTAATCTCTGAGCGCATTAACAAACATTTGATAAAGCAGAAGTCAGCTAGTAATATTTTCTGAACCACAATAACACAAAACTAAACACATACATTACTTCTAGATGAAATACTTCTTCTGTGTCTTTAAATGTTGGCAGCATTCAGACCACAGCAGCGAAGCCTGGACAGCTGATTTGTATGAAAATCTAATTCTGTTGTTTTCCTGAACATGTGAACAGACCAGATACACGGTGACCTGAGCTGGACAGAACCTGGACACCTTCAGCTACCTTCAGGTAGAACCTTCACATCATCACAGAACCAGAACAGAACTCTGACTGACACTAACCGACCCGGGCTCTCAGGTTTTTAGGTTCTCTAGTTCTCAGGTTTTTAGGTTCTCGGGTTCTCAGGCTCTCAGGTTTTTAGGTTCTTGGGTTCTCAGGTTTTTAGGTTCTTGGGTTCCCAGATTTTTAGGTTGTCTAGTTCTCAGGTTTTCAGTTTCTCTGGTTCTCAGGTTTTTAGATTCTTGGGTTCTCGGGTTTTCAAGTTCTCGGGTTCTCAGGTTTTTAGGTTCTCTAGTTCTCAGGGTTTTAGGTTCTTGGGTTCTTTAGTTCTCAGGTTTTTAGGCTCTCGTGTTCTCATGTTCTGGAGTTGTCTGTAGAACTCTGTCCTCTGGTAGCTTCATGTTACTGCGGGACATTAACATCAGTTTGGTTCTCCAGGAAACATCTGGAGTTCTCCCACTAAGTTCTGCAGACTCCACCCGTCTGAGCCGCTCCAGCTCTTCTGCTTCACCTGCAGCCTGCTCACCTGCAGAGACTGTCAGCTGATGGCACATATGAACCACAGGTACGCTCAGGTGCATTCATCAGAACCTTCCACAGTAAAGCTGTGTGACACCGCAGTGAGACGAGTCTGTTCTGGTTCCGTTCGGTTCTGTCAGGTTCCAGTTTGCCAGCGAAGCACAGGCCACTCTGAAGAGGCAGCTGGAGGCCTGTGCTCTGCCAATCAGAGCGCAGAGAGACGCCGTGAGGCGGAGTCTGCGGGACATGTCAAACAGGTAGAGGCTAAGGAGGTTCTTCTGACCCGGTTCCTGTCAGATGTTCACACTGTAAACAGCAAACAGATAGTGAAAAACACATTTATAAGATTAGATAGAACTATTATTAGCGCAGAATATAGAATTCTGAGGTATTACAGTCAGTGAATCTGAAGTAGTGAAGTAATACTGCATATTATATATGAGAGTGAATTATTTCACGTGATACTGATAATGACATTGCACAAACTATTGTTGTAAAGTAGTATTGCAGATGTGATAATACTGTTCAGCTGTGACTCCTGGAGAAAGTTGAGACCTTTTACAGTTTAAAGGTAGAAAAAACCTCCTGTGACGTTTGTGCTGCAAATAAAAGGATCCAGTGAGTTTTCTTTTTGTGTCAAGCAGCAGAAAAGTTTCAGTCCTATGAGTTAATTTAATGATAAATTATGCCGCTGTAATGTTTCAGTCAAACAGTGTCCCTGAGGATTAGAAAGCTTTTAAAAATTGGTTAATTTGAGGCTTAAATCCAAGAAGAAACATCAGCAGTTTTCTACTCAGGAGAAATACAGTGAGCTTAAAGCAGCTTGTGTTCAGTCTGGATCTTAAACCTTGTGTTGTGTTTCAGGCTCACGCAGATTGATCGGTCTAACACTCACCTGAAGACTCAGCTGCAGAAGATCTACCTCATTTTGGCTCAGCTGCTGAGGATGAGGGTGGAGAACATGGTGAAGGAGATCGAGGTGACATCAGCTGTTACTATCAGACCAGACTCAGACATTTCTCACCTGGTTTAGACTCTGTTGTAGAAACAAACACAGTGTTGGTGTTAATCCTGTTATGAATAAAACCCAAAGAGATCCAGTTCACTGGGACATCTGAGTTCAAACTAGTTACAACATTTGCAGATTAATCTTATGGAGGTTGTTTGATTAATTATTCAGCTCTAAATGAGACTTGCTCTCATTTATTCCAGTTCTATGATTTAAAAAGAGACACTTTTATTTAATTTTAGTGCTTGGCTCCTCAACACAGATTCTAAGTGTAGATCAAGTTGTTTTTTCCTGGCAAAATTAATGAGTCACATGATTAGTTTAAGGACTGTTGGAAAAATCTGTCACAGCGGTGTTGTTCTGGTGATACCTTGAATAAACAACAGTAAACAGCCGTTCCAACCCTCTGGTGGGTTTTGGGGCTCAGAGGGTTTAAACTGAACGTTTTTATTTTAACAGCGTGTTCTGTGTGACTGTGTTTGAGCAGAAGGTTCATGAGCTGGAGTGTGAACGCATCAACCAGAGGATGGTGAAACTCAAGCAGCTGCAGCAGACTCACACATCCTTGACTGAAACTGCAGAAAAAGCTAGAAACACCAGCGACCTGTCGACACTGCTCACCTACACAACACAGGTGAGACCCTCACCTGCACACAACACACTGAACACACTGAGAACACACCCAGAACACGCCCAGAACACACACTGAACACACCTGGAACACACTCAAAACACACCAAGAACAAACCAAGAACACACCAAGAACACACTCAGAACACAGAGCAGCAGCTCCAGTGATGGTTGACACCAACATTTAGAGAGCAGGTGGCTGATGACCTGTATACTGATATCATGTGGAGGCTTAGTTGGAATAAAATACCGAAATTATGGGTGTTTTTCGTTATTGAGGTTCATTTTCAATCTAAAGTCCTGCAGCTCTATGGAACCAGAACAATGTGAAGAAGGAGAGAGAACTCAGAAATGTCTTCTGTCAGTAGGACTTAGAATCATGGAAACCAGAAGTTGAATTTCTTTATTTGTTTTACAAAAATGTAAAAAACCTGGAATCAACATGCCCAACATGTTTCCGTGTCCACAGGTTTCATCAGCACTGGAGACACTACAGATATTTAACTATTTGTATTTTTATAGCTTCTACAATCCCTGAGACAATTTTGTGTCATTTCTGTTGTTTTCTGCCTCGTTTTTGTTGTTTTGTCCCCTTTTGTGTCTTTTTGCAGTTATAGTAAACTTTATTATTGGTGAATTTTGAAAAAACACGGAGGCTCCACGTACTGTAGATACTCATCCATTTCAATTAGTTTCTATATTTGTCTCATCTGCTCTGTGGAAACACTGCCTGCAGTTCAACTAAAAACTCTGCATTTTTGTCACTGTTGGTCACAGCTGAGCTAGTCGTGGCTTTATAGTCGCTCTGAGGATCCTAGAATCTTTATTCTTTTACAGAATCTGGTTACTGCTGATGAAGAAAATAGCACTCCTGCTACTAGTGTCACGTGTCGCCTCCCTCATTCCATTTACCACAATTCTGTTATCTTTGTTATTTGTTACTGTCCTTAAAACCCCCCTCTTACCTTTTGTTACACCTTTTCCATTTGCAGCTGTTTGCCAGATCCTTTCATTGAATTACTCTTTGTTCTTTTTGTCTTACCGTCTGTTACTCATTAGCAGCCAGGCACAAATTAACCACTATTCACCTTTGTGTTTACATACAGCCCCCTCCCTATCCTCTGATCCACTGTATGACCTTCCCTATAAAATGGGTACTTTCCAAATGCTTGGGGTCGGCTTACCTTCACAGACTCATGCTCTGTGTTGGTTTAAATAAATGTACAATGAAGAAACATTGCAGAAATACCAGTTTTACTGCTTTTTTTTATAGCCTCTTTGATAAATGAGACAAATACAAATGCGTGTCTCTTGTAACTTGTAAATCAGAAACATTTGATGCTCAGCGACAGCAGTCGGAGCTCACTGAGCTTCTAAATACACCAGAATTGTTCATGTGTTGCCTTCTTGTTGTTCTGTGGACAGAGATCAGGAACCACTGTGAGCTTGTCTTTGTTGTTCTCAGATGAAGTCCCAGCTGAAGGATCTTCTGCTTCAGGACTTCTGTCCTCCTCCAACCATGGCTCACCTGAAGGTCATCACTAACAAGAAGACTCTTGAAACCATCTCACACTTTGGTGAGTTCAGATATCAGTGGTGGAAACACTTATATATACTGTCAGCATCTAAACTTTCATATGAATGGTTTCACAAAGGTTTTTGTACTAAATATTCATGTAAAGTGCAGGAAAGAGAGAAATCTGATGACGTGTGACTCATTTCTTCCGTGGATTCAGGCTCTTCCAGAGTTTTCAGCTTCTTCAGACTGAAACAGACAATTGTCTTGTGAGGAGACAAAAGTAGAACCACGCCCAGAACCTGCTGCTTCAGCTTCAGGGGGCTGAAAAAGATTAGATGTTTTTTTAAATAAGATTCACCTGATGACATCACATGTTTGTGTTTATCTGATTGGCTGAACATCGCGATGTAACGATGACAAACTCTGGTTGTTTTGGGTTTCCAGGTGACCTCAGTGTTTCATGGGTTCCCTTTAATGTGCCACAAACCTCCAGTGAGAATATAGAAGCTCCTCCTCCTCCTTCTGCTGCCTCCTCCACACCTGCTGGGATTGCTCCCATCCCCCTCTACAGGCCCCGCCTCCAACCACTGACCACCAATCACATCACTTCCCCTGTTCCAGATACCATGTTTCAGAAGTCTAATTTGTCACCTTCTCCCCTCTCAGCAAATCCATCCTCTGCCTTTCATGGTCCCACCTGCAGGCCCAGCCCCCCGACTGCCACCTGCAGTGATGCAGACTCACCTGTTGGAGTTCCTGTGTCCTCCGGGTCCTCCTCCGATTTTCCTCCGTCTTCCTCCTCTCAGTTATGGGAGCTCCACTTCAGGCAGAAGCTAAAGAGGAGGAGGAAGGAGGTCTCCTCTTCCTCTTGGCCCACCTGCTCTTCCACCTCCTATTCTTCAGGCTCCACCTCCTCCTCCATCACCCCCACCTGTTCTATGTCCAGCTCCATCCTCCAGATGATGATCAGCAGCAACGCTGTCTCACCTCAGGTCAAAAATCTTCCTCCTTCGTCATCAGATTTCATAAAATTCTCATCCTCCGTCTCTCCTCCCACCTGTCTACCTCCTACCTGTCCACCTCCCACATATTCATCTCCCACCCTTCCACCTCCCACCCTTCTACCTCCCACCCTTCCGTCTCCCACCCTTCCGTCTCCCACCCTTCCATCTCCCACCCTTCCACCTCCCACCCTTCTGTCTCCCACCCTTCCACCTCCCACCTGTCCATCTCCCACCCTTCCACCTCCCACCCGTCCGTCTCCCACCCTTCCGTCTCCCACCCTTCCATCTCCCACCTTTCCACCTCCCACCCTTCCACCTCCCACCCTTCCGTCTCCCACCCTTCCGTCTCCCACCCTTCCATCTCCCACCCTTCCACCTCCCACCCTTCTGTCTCCCACCCTTCCACCTCCCACCTGTCCATCTCCCACCCTTCCACCTCCCACCCTTCCATCTCCCACCTGTCCATCTCCCACCCTTCCACCTCCCACCCTTCCGTCTCCCACCCTTCCACCTCCTACCCTTGCACCTCCCACCCTTGTGCCTCCCACCCTTCCATCTCCCACCCTTCCGTCTCCCACCCTTCCGTCTCCCACCCTTCCATCTCCCACCCTTCCGTCTCCCACCCTTCCACCTCCCACCTGTCCGTCTCCCACCCTTCCACGTCCCACCCTTCCACCTCCCACCTGTCCACCTCCCACTCGTCCGTCTCCCACCCTTCCATCTCCCACCGTTCCACCTCCCACCCTTCCGTCTCCCACCTGTCCACCTCTCACCTGTCCACCTCCCACGCGTCCACCTCCCACCCTTCCACCTCCCACCTGTCCGTCTCCCACCCTTCCACCTCCCACCTGTCCGTCTCCCACCCGTCCATCTCCCACCGTTCCACCTCCCACCCTTCCGTCTCCCACCCTTCCATCTCCCACCTGTCCACCTCCCACCCTTCCACGTCCCACCCTTCCACCTCCCACCTGTCCACCTCCCACCTGTCCACCTCCCACCCTTCCATCTCCCACCTGTCCACCTCCCACCCTTCCACCTCCCATCTGTCCACCTCCCACCTGTCCATCTCCCACCTGTCCATCTCCCACCCGTCCATCTCCCATCCTTCCACCTCCCACCTATCTAGCTATCACTTGTCCACCTCCCACCTGTCTAGCTATTACCTGTCCACCTCCCACCCGTCCACCTCCCACCTGCTCGGCTCCTGCCTACTGGCTCAACACCACCAGAGCCTCCACGGTTCAGTTTGTGCAGAGCGTAAGCTCTGTCATCACGCTTCCTCCAACCGTCTCCAGCACTGTCTTAAAATCCGCCCAACGGGTTCTGGTCGTGAACCAGCAAGCCCCTCCTGTCCTGCTGACCGAAAATCTGCTCAGCCTCCCCTCTGTTGTGCCTCAGTTTCCCATGATGCTCAGCGACAATGGGCTCTGCACCGCACTTACAGTTCAGAAGAAAACCGGCCTCCAAAATAAAGGCTCACGCAATCAGAAGGTTCTTCCACAACCTGCAGTGGGACACCAGAGCGATCGACACCACATCTCACCACAGCAGAGTCCGGTGGTGACGGATCAAGTCAGGGAGGAACCTGCAGAGAAACTAGCTGCACCTGAAACATCCGACGGAGACGCTGAACTGTCCTTGCCTGAAACATGCGATGGAGAAAGTGAAGAAAGCAGCCATGTGATTGAACAGCTGGTCAGGGGTCTGAGACAATGGCAGCCCACGGTTCCTCTGGTTAGACTTCCTGTGTCACTGCCCCGACCCGGATGTCCTCTGCCCATCTTTCGTCTGGTCAGAAGTTTCGGAGAAGATGAGGTTTATGTGCAGGAGCTGAACAAAGACTCTGAGGTAAGTCGTCAGCTGTGAATCAGGACATTCAGTCCAAGCATACTTCAGCAGAATCACCAAAGAGGCATTCAAAGGTCCATAAACCTGTTTATACAAACATTGAGGCGTCATCCTGCTACTCCTTCAGGATAATTTAATATCAAATAATCACATTTTTACTCTGACTGCCTCTGATTTACCTTTTTTAAAGCATAAAATATGGATTCTGAAATTTACGTATGATAAATCAAATACTTTCTAATCTAAAATTGTAACTCTCAGAAACAGGTTGTGCATGCTTCTCTCAGGTGTATTAAGGACCAGTTAATGAGCACAGGGAAAAGCCCTCTGCTCATCAAACTGCTTTTTAGTACCGCTGAACAACAGTACAGTTGTTCTTGTTTCCAGATGTTTGTGTGCTGTCAGAGGATGAAACATATTAACCAGCAGAACCCTCCTGTTGTTGTTCTGTTGGTTCCAGATCGAGTCCGATGACGACACGGTAGATTTCACAGAACCTCTGTCATCTCCAGAATCTCCAGCGTTTCTGGAGATTCTCTCCTGCGCTGCTTGTGGATCAGCCAGCACTTCAATAATCTGCTCTTCCTGCGGTCGAGGATACCACCGACACTGCCATGTTCCTCCAGTCGGACTGGACATCAGGTGAGAGCAATTTCATTCTTTCTGCACAAAAAAAACACCACAGTTATTCAGTTTTTAATATTAAGTTCAGTGTTTCCTCTAGAGGTCGACCGATATGGGATTTTCAAAGGCCGATGCTGATACCGATTTTTAAAAAAATTTTCAGCAGATGGCCGATATGTAAAGCCGATTGTAGAAGCTGATTTTTAAGGCCGATATCCTTTTTTATATGCTAAAGTAAGTGATTGGATAACGATTCACCCCCTTTAAAGTGACTGGCCTAATTCAACAGAGGTCCAGCTAGTTGATGCAAGCAGCGTAACAAGTGATTGTAGTACTTAAACACCTGTATCTGGAAGGTCCAGTTTCTCGTTTATATGTATTCCTGATACAATTGCAACATGAAGACAAAAGAACACTCAAAGCAACTCAGAGAAAAGATCATTGAAAAATATTAGTCAGGAGGTGGCTACAAAAGATTTCCAACTCACTGGACATCACACAGAGTTCAGTTAAATCCATCATTAACAAATGGAAGGAGTATGGCACTTGTTTAAATCTACCTAGACCTGGTGTCCTCACAGACTAAATGACTGGGCAAGGAGAAGACAAATGAAGGAGGCCTCCAAGACACCTACGACCACTCTGAAGGACTTGAAAGCTTCCGTGGCTCAGATTGGAGAGACTGTCCCTACAATAACTGTTGCCCAGGTTCTTCACCAGTCAAAGCTGTATGGAAGAGTGGCAAAGAGAAAGCCACTGTTGAAAAAAGCTCATATGAAATCTCACCTGGAATTCACCCAAAGGCAGGTGGGACATTCCAAGATCAATTGGACGAAGGTTCTTTGGTCTGATGAGACAAAAATTGAGCTTTTTGACCATCAGACTAGACACTATGTTTGACCAACACCCAACACTGCACATATCAACAAACATACCATCTCCACCATGAAGCATGGGGGTGGCAGCATCATGATGTGAAGCATTGTGGTGGCAGCATCATGATGTGGGCTTGTTGCTGAAAAATATCGCCAAATCATGGAGGATAATCTGGCTCGGTCTCCAAGAGAACTACGACTTGGGAGAAGATTTATTTTCCAGCAAGACAACGAGCCCAGGCATACAGCAAAAGCTCCACAGAAATGGTTCAAAGACAAGAAGGTGAATGTTCTGGAGTGGCCAAGTCAGAGCCCAGATCTTAATCCAATCCAGAATTTGTGGCTGGACTTGAAAAGAGTTGATCACTCGGAATCCCCGAGCAACCTGACAGGCTTGAGCTGTTTTTCGAGGAAGAATGGAGAAGAATTTCAGTGTCCAGATGTTCAGGCTGTTTGAGGCATATCTACAGAGACTCAGTGCTGTGATTGGAGCCAAAGGTGCATCTACTGAATACTGACCTGAAGGGGCTGAATGTTTATGCAGTCATTTACTTTACCTTATGTATTTTTAATCAATTGACATGATTTTGTAAAAATCTGTTTTCACTTTGATATAAAGGAGCCAAATCATATTGACCATGATTTTATATATAAAACCAACATAATGGTAAAACATCCAAGGGGGGTGAATACTTTATTATAGGCATTGTAGTTGTAGTTGTGACTTGTATTGTTGACTTTCATTTAACGCAAAAGTGAACTTTGTGTTTGAAGCTGCTGCTAATAAGAATCTTCTGTTACTGCAGGTCAGAGTGGTTGTGTTCGTTATGTCAGGACTTATCGGACCCGTTGGACCCTTACAGCACCGACAGACTGTCCAGTGCTCAGATGTCCAGTCTCAGCCTGCAGAACCTCAGGGTATGTATGGATGCGTGTGGCACTGATGGACAAACCTGTGAATCTGAATCAGGGACATGATGAGAAATGGCAGAAAATTTCAGGCTTTTGTCTTTAATAGTTCCTCAGATATTGTTGTTTAAGCAGCCTCAAATTTCTGTGAGAGAAAAAGCCTGATGAAAGTGAGTCGATGGGTAATTTTAAAAATAAACTGATCTGTGAAACTATTTAATACATCAATCTAAAATCTCACTGACATCTTTACATGTTCACATTCAGCGAGCAGAAACTAGTTAATGTGATGATTTCAGATGGACCGAACCTTCATCTTCCTTTTATTCCAGTTCGGACAGAATAGACTGTGAAAGAGTGTAAATGCTGAAAAAGTAACTGAAGACAGACGGATTCTTAGAAAACACCAGCAGCTGAACAGAACTTCTGGATTCATGACTGAATATAAATGATGACAAAACATAAACTCAGTCTGAATGAAGCTTTAGTGGATAAATAGAGATGTCTGTGTTGACATTTAGTTAGGGTATTTAGTTAGCATTGTCCTGATTCAGCTGCAGTTCCTTCTGTTCTCTGCATGTTGGAATAGTATTGATTCGGTCAGAGATGCTGTCTTTTTTCACTTACAGAACCAAAAGGAAGTCTGGACTTTGTGAGGATTAGAATGTGATTCCTCCTCAGATACACAAATCCAGCAGAAATCTAATATTTCTAATTCCATCGACTGCAAGAGATCACAGTATATCATATTTGTTTCTCCAATCTGGAAAGAACAAAGTTATTCAGGTCATTTGGTGAAAAAATCCAGTTCTTATTTTTTGCCTTTTCAGCTTTATTGACAGGATAGTAGAGAGAGGAAGACAGGAAAATGGGGAGAAGAATGGGGGAAGGACCTGCAGCAAAGGACCATGGGCTGGATTTGTTCTTTATTTTTACATTAGCTGTAGTTTTACTGCTAATATAAAATAGATTCTGCTGCAGAAACTGTTTCTAGCTTTAATGCAGCTGCTTGATGTTGGACCAAACTGATGACGATATGGTTTGTTTCTCTGCACCGTAGAAATACAGGAATATTCAGCAGATGACTTTAATCACTTGATTTGTAAAGAATGAATGAGCCTGAATGATGGGTGTGATCCTGTGGTGGAGAAATTATACAAAAATACAAGATTTATCTGTAACATTCAGATCTTAAATAATCAAACTGCAGACAGAAGCATCTTCGTTCTGTAGTGAAATATTTTTACACTGCTGATTCCTCCTGACACCAGATCCTTAAACTCGGTGTCTTTAAGAACCTTTCAATCGCAGAAATGGAACTGAGCCAGTTTTCTTTTGGTATCGACCAACGAAGAAAAGTTGAGTCCTGATGTGTTTGAGCTGAAACTTGATGTTCGTCTTTTTCAGCCGATCAGCAGGATAGAAACAGGCTTCAGATTGTTGTTTAGTTGTAAGTGTTGAACTTGTTGTTTGTTTCAGAGGTGTGAGAGTCTCCTGCTGCACCTGAAGGTTGAAGGCTGCAGTCGACTGTCTGAGGTCAGTTCATGTTCACTGTGATTCTGCTGTGGCTCTGATCAAACTGAGCAGCATCAAGTAGAAAAATATCCTGTTTGGTTTGATTCTGTTGACAGCAGTTCATGCAGCAGGTGGCGCTCTAACAGCAGTGGTCTCCAACCTTTTCTGCACCACAGACCAGTTTTAAGCAAGACAATTTTCTACGGACCGGCCATCGTGCACATAACAAATAACTATTGTGTTTTTTTATTTTAAATAGTGTCCTAAACAAATAAAATTACTTTTTATTGCTGAATACGTATTTGCTTCTTACTTACGTCTGTCTCCGCCTCTCCCTCTTTTTAAAGAAACTCTCCAGAGACATTTTTTATTAATTTTGGCGGAAGTTAGATTGACGGCTTCATTTAACGGTCGGGCGTGAAAACTGACAGAATCAAGTGCTGGAAACAAGCACAGACAGAAGCGATAAGAAGACATTCTAGTCATTTTTCAAATTAAAACACAGTGTAGACTCCACAGGTACTAAAATAAAAAATAATACATTTTTATTATTTCTTCTTTCCGGTACTGGCCTGTGGTCCAGTGGCTGGAGACCGCTGGTCTAGTGGATGAACCTTTAAAACTCCAAGTCAGCAGGTGGCTCTGTTGGGAAAGGAAATACTGGAACTGCAGCTTCCTCTGCAGCCTCATCAGCACCGATGATGATATATTGATTTGATCATATTGACAATATTGATCATATAGATAATGTAGACAACATAGATATGTTTTGTTTGTGTTTCCACTGATGATGGTCATATTCATCCTATTGATGGTATTGATAACTTGGGTGTGTTTGTGTCTCTATTGATAATATCGATGATGATAATATTGATCCTATTGATAATGGTGTGTTTGTGTCTTCAGTCCTGTTGGTCTCGTCTACAGTGGATCTCGGAGCGTCTGAGTTGTGGTCAGTTGCCTTCGTATCAAACAGCTGCTCAGGTCGTCTCTGACATCTGGCCCATGTTTGAAGCCTCACAGGTACAAACACCTGGAACGTTCTCTTCATCAGACTCACTGTGGCTTCAGTTTTGCTGGTTTTCTGTTCAGGGTTTATAGATAAGTATTAGAAATGAATCATCAGCCTGTCAGTAGAGGAACTCAATGTTCCTCTGATTCTACCTGCAGATTATCAGCCTGAACCAATCACAAACCCACAGAACCAGCAGCAGATTAAGTCACTGTAACCTGGTTACTGTTGCTGAGATAATCTGAACGGGTTCTCTCTGGGTTCTCCAGCTTCCTTCCACAGTCCAAAGACATGCTGAGGTTAACTGGCGACTTTAAACCGTCTTGGTTGTCTGATGGACTGTTATTTGGATAGATAGATAAGCAGATCTATAGATATGTAGATATATAGATATATGAAACAGCCACAATAAACTGTAATTATCTTCCTAGTTCCAGATGATTCAGAAAGTTTTTCTTTCAGTGTCTGTAAACTGACTGATGGTGTTTTGAATTTGAACCTGAGTTCTGTTATTTTGAGATCTGATACCTTCATGTCGATGAAGGTAAACGGGCCTTAAGGCGCCTTGGATGTTTATGTGACACTCACCTGTGCAGGTGTTCATTCTGTCAGTCTTCAGTTTTCTGACTTATTTAGAATAAAAATCCTGTTAGTGATAATTTTTTAAACGTTTTTAATCCCAGCTGGTTTTATCTGTATGTTTCTAATTGGTCGACTGTTTCCAGGACCACGCTCTGGACCAACTGCAGCAGAGTTTCCAGAAAAAATTGGAGGAAACTCTGAGTTCAGAGCTTCATCCTTCAGTCCTGAAGGCGCCAAACTCTAGACCTGCTGATGATTCACTGAGTGGCGACTCGACCAAAGACAAGACGATGGACAAAGACAAAGACGAACAGATGTTGACGTCCAAACTGTCGCAGATCAGAAAGAGACTGAGAGACCTGCTGGATGTGAAGAATCCTCCAAGAACCAAGAGGACCAAGATGGAGTAACAGGTGAGAATTCTGGGAGCTGAAGCCCAAACTGTCCTGTCAAAGTTTGATCAGGTTCTGTTGATCGGTAGATTCATATTGATCCAACCATAGCTGATCAGTGACTGAAGAGCTCGAACAGCTGAACATCTTATTACTCATTAAATTATCCTTAATGAAGCAAACAATGCTGCCTGATGAATCTGATATTCGCTTTGATTATTTCATCTTCAGTGAATCACACAAACAGCCACCGTGTTTCCTTAAAGTGAATCAATAATACTTGATCTGATAAACTGAGTCCAATAATCAGTTGAGCTGTAATTATAATCAAGTTAACAATAGATAAATAAGAAAATCATTTATTGTAACAGGGACAGACTGTATTCTTTTACTTGCAGTTAAACACATTTACCTGATAGTACTTCTGTACTTAAAATGCAGGATTCTCACATGTAAGAATTTCAGATTCTCAGCATCTCAAATGATCACATTTGTAAAGAGTTTCTGGTCAACCATCAGTGATTTGCCTGAAATTTAAATAAAATGTAGATATTTATAAGCGTTACTGTGGAATTTTAGATTGATTTATCAGATATTTAAAGACCTTTAAAAAAAATTCCACCGACTGTTTGTCTCACAGTGAATTTTGTGGCTGTTTGAACAACAATATCTGAAAAACTATTCAAGATAAAAACTGTAAAACTCCCTCAACTCTGGTGTGGATTATTTTTTCCCCCTACAAACTTTTATATTATATTTTATATTACATTTATTTTAGACAAATTATTATTTTTTTTGAAACAGTTATGAAAAGTTCCATCTTTGAGCTCATTAACAAAACCTGATAAAGCACGAGTCCACCAGTGATATTTTCTGAACCATATGTAGCTGCAGGTCACAATAATACCAACCATATAGAATACTTTGATGTGAAATACTTGATCAGATACATAAAAAATATGTTTTTAGTAAGCTGCCATAACCGATTGAGGTTTGACAGTTTGTAAAAT
Source organism: Amphiprion ocellaris (assembly GCF_022539595.1). NCBI lineage: Eukaryota > Metazoa > Chordata > Actinopteri > Pomacentridae > Amphiprion > Amphiprion ocellaris. The sequence continues at coordinate 23,369,689 of NC_072774.1, forward strand.
GTTTGATTTATTCATTTGAAATGTCAAAAATATCTTCCTAAATATAAATGTTTCACTAAATCAGAGACAGTCGAGCAGAACTTGTAAATGAGTTTGATGTAAAGTGATTTTTTTCTTCCACTGCCGCCTTAATGTCAGATTTCTATAGATCAGTGTGTGAACGTTGCATTTGTGTGTTTCAGGCTGTAACTGTTGATTTAAATGACAGCTGGTAATAATCTGACCTCAGTGTGCTTAATTAAAAATAACGTTTTTACAGATTTAAGTCTATTTTTATACTCAGGTGCATTTTAAAGAGTTTATAAACTACAGATTCCTAATTTAGTGCTGATCACTTTTTGTCCTTTATTAGTCATAATAATCCATCATTTCATTATTAATTATAAATGCAAGAACTTTACTCTTTAACATCTAATAGTTGATTATAAAATGTTTTCCAACAACAGAAAGATTCTGCTGAAACATTTCTGGAGTTTATTTGATCTGATTTAAATGTTTCCTCCAGTAAAATAAAATGCATTTCTGACTATTTCTGCAGTCTGAAGCCGACTGGCACCAGCAGGTGGAGACAAACAACAGCTGCTTCTTCACCATGTTTCTTTTCCAGCAGGAGCTGCAGCGTTGCATCGTCCTGAAGGTGTTTACAACTGCAGAGCTTAGGCAAGTTTGATTCTGAAAGAAGCAGATTTAATGTCCAGAGAACTAAAGGAGGCAAAACAAGTGTTTCATACAGAAATGATAATGAAGCTCTGGTGTCGGGTATTAAACAGTCACTACTTCAAGTTTCTCAGATGTTTTTCCTTTGTTTTAATTCAGTTACATTTATGACATTTTAACACCAGAAATAACGTAAAGCAGCAATAATGGAAAATCTTCTGTTCACTTTCTGAGCTGTGAACAGTTTCTGGGTGTTTTTCTTCACTGTGGTTCATTTTTCAATCTAAAGTCCTGCAGCTCTGTGGAAACAGAACAACATGAAGGAGAGAGAACTCAGAAATGTCTTCTGTCAGTAGGACTCAGAATGATGGAAATGATCCTGAATCATCATGTACAACATGTTTCCACAGATGTTAAAACTCTGGAGCTAGTGTTGTCTCCACATACTGTAGATATTTGACCATTTCTATCCTTTACTCTCTGCTCTGAGGAAACACTGCCTGCAGTTCAACTGAAAGGTCTGTCATGGCTTCTCAGTTGCAGTGAGGGTTTGGTGCAAAAGCTTCTAGTTTTTTATGAGTGAGATATGTAAAATAAAGTGATTTTGATTAAATATTACAGTTTTAAGCTTACATTTGAAGCATCACGAGTAGTTCAAGGACCATCTGAAAGTTAAACCTCTGATGGTTCTTTCTCTTCTCAGTTTATGGCTAATAAATAGATTTTTTTTAAACACAGGGTTTAAGGGGTTCAGAGGGATGATCAAATGTGGATCAGAGTTTCCTCAAATGTCTTTTTTAGCCCAAAGATGTTCAATTTCCTGTCAGAGAGGAAAGAAACCAGAAGACATTCACATTGAGAAACCCCTCCCCCTTATTAACGCTGAACTAACGCTCTCCACCAATCACAGGGTGGCAGGCTGTGACTGACAACTGGAGGCCCCGCCCACACAGTATATAAGGAACCCTGGCGCTGCTTCAGAAGCGTCCTGAGTCCAGATGGGTGTCCAGGAGGTGACGGAGGGGAGCCAGCCGAGGGTGGAGGTGAACATCCTGCTGCTGGGAGCTCACAACGTCGGCAAATCCGGTAAAACACACTCCTGTGTACCTTCATGTGTGCTGTTGGTCTGAACTGTGAGATTTGAACCAGTCTGGTACATTTATGTAGTAAAAAATAGATTTTAGGCACTAAACTTGAAGATTTAAACAAGTCATAAATATATATATGATAAAACCTAGATTGTAGGTTTTTAACCTTAAAAACATTCATGTTATTTCTCTGTTAGAAATCATTTCTGTCGTTTTAAATGAGCTGTATGAATAGTAATTACTTGGCATTAAATTCCAGCTTTAGTCAATTTGCATCTAAAAATTTTCATTTGTTGCTTTTCCTTTTAATTAATGGCAATTTATTTTTTAGTTTATGTTGATAGTTGTCAGTCATGATCACAAAAGTATTTTTTTTTTTAAAATATCAAAGTATTCAGATGATTTATACCATTATTTTATTGTTTTTGTTATGACAAAAAATGAAATTTTTATGACTAACATATGAATGATGTCAGTTTTCACATGTTTTTGTTTTATTGAAGGAGCAAACTGTAGGAAAAGTTCCAAAACAACCTGTTAAATATATAATGAATGGATTAATCAGAATTATCTGGTTCCGCTTGCAGATTTTTCTAGCTATTCTCTTAAATTCCTGTAAGTATGCAAATTTTTAATGATGTTTTTCTTTGCAGCTCTGACTGTCAGATTTCTAACCAGAAGATTCATCGGAGAATATGGAGACATCGGTGAGTCAGTTCTCCTAAAGTAAATTAAAAACATTAACATTTCCAAAATTACAGAGTACTGTGCCCTGACTCAACATACGATTGTTTAAAATGACTAAATTCTCCACAAATGACTCACAATTTGACAAAAATGAATTTAAAATGAAGGGTTAGTACGTTTAATGCCACTGTTTTATTACAGGATGACACTTTTCTGTCTACCCTTTCACAAGATGTTTAATAGATCTGAAAACTGTTAAAGCACAAATATATTTGTGAAAAATACAAAATGACAGTAAAATCTGCTGAAAGGAATCAAATCTGTTAATGTTCTGACAGGTTCTGATAAATGCTGTCTGGTGATCTTTAAAGATGTGATGCTTTTCAGAGTGTTTGAGCTGCTGATCGACATGTCTGGATGATGATGATGATGATGATGATTATTATTATTATACAGCTGTGAAATTAATCAGCTGAACTAAAGGATTTTTTTGTTCTTTCAGAATCGGTTTACAGTCGAGTTGATACAATCGATGGTCAAGAAATCTGCTTCAACATCTGGGACTCTCAGTTTACACAGGTAGGTTCACACCTGGCTGGAACACACACAGTAACACACACACACAGTAACACACACACACACACACACACACACACACACACACACACACACACACACACACAGATGATTCTATCTGATCAGTTATTTAAAAACTATTGGCTGATATCAGTCTGTCTCAATCCATTTCTTATTCAGGGTCCTGCCATCAGTATAATTAATGCATTTCCATTAACAAAATAAAGTATACTGACATTAACAACCCATAAAAAGCAACTGAAGTTTGGTTTTATTGAATTTATTCTTGAGCTCTGAGGGAAGCCATCTTTGTTAAAGGAGGAAGTGACATCACTACTGTAGTGTGACTCACCTTGTTGCTGCAGGTATCGACCTGCTTCCTCCGTCTGTTTGTTTTCTTCACTTCAAACTGACAATCCATACTTTTATTGAGGATTTCGATGTTTCAGCTGTAAATTCTCCATTTAATCAGTTCTAGTCTCTGTTCTGGTCTTAGCTCCGCCCACAGCGGCTGAGTGGTTTAAAGAAACACAAACGAGTCAAAATAACAGTGAAGAACAGCAGAATACCACTAACAGGTACTTTAAGCAGCTTCACACCTGCAGACAGTAAATGCTGAAACTACTATTAGAACTAAAGACAACAACAGCTGCTGTACCAAAGTAATCAGAGTACAGACGGGTGTAACGGAGTACAAACCGCTTCTTCACACAGAGGTGACCTGGTTCAGTTTTCAGCACCTTGTTGCATAAATTAGCATATTAATGAGTGCGACCTTGATGAGACTGGAGAGGAGACAACTTCCGGGTGTGACGTGTTTCCCGTCTGTGTGCAGGTGGGAGAGAAGAGCTGCGGTGTGAGCGACAAGCAGCTGCAGTGGGCTGACGGGATGATCCTGGTTTACGACATCTGTGACCGCAGCAGCTTCGACGTGGCGCTGCAGCAGCTGCAGGAGATCCGCCGCCGCCGGAAGCCGTCCTCCGTCCCTGTAGTCATCGTGGCCAACAAGCGCGACCTGCGACGCCACCGCAGCGTCTCCGGCGAGGAGGGCCGTCTGCTCGCTCTGTCGCAGCGCTGCGGCTTCTTCGAGGTGTCTGCGGCCGAGACGTACCACGGAGTCCTGCTGGTGTTCCACCGGCTGGTCGACCTGGTCCGGGAGCGCCGGGCGCTCAGGAAGAGCTCGGCCGGCGTCCGTGGCATCGTCAGGAGTGTGTCAGCCGTGTTCGGGAAGAAACGGGCCGAGTAGAGGCGCCGCTTTTACCAATTCTGATAAGGTGGAGGCTTCAGTCTGATGGAAGGTCGGAGGTGGACCGCGCAGGTGGAGAGTCGACAGGAAGGTCACAGGAAGTCGAGTTTGGTTTCAGAGGCTGATTGAACAGATAAAAGCAGATAAACGTCGACGCCCATCAGAGGACATGAGGATCAGTTCGTGCTCCTCAGAGGATGAATCCTGCTCTTCTAGAAGTTTCATTTTAGCACCAATATGAAGCGTGATAGACATAAAATGTGCTTCAGACATTTGTGCTCCCCTGAGGATGAACTGCAGGAACTACTGACATCCCTCCAGCCTCAGATAACCAGCTAATGCTAGCATGTTAAATGCTAAACCATTAGCTGCCTTCAAAGTAAACATGAGTGTGACAGTAAGCAACATTTATTCTGATGAACCAATCAGCTGTTTGGTTCTAAAATCTGAGTCAGTTTTCTCAAATGTCTCTTTTAGTCCAAATATGTTTAGTTTACTGTCAGAGAGGAAAGAAACCAGAAAATATTCACACTGAAGAAGAGTTTTAGATAAATATCTGGTCAGTAATTACTAGCTGGTAACTGTTGAGTTAAACAACTCAACTGTTTTCTAGGTTTAGATGTGATTCAGAGCTTTGTGCTGCTGGTTTAAATGGTCAGAATATTATTTGATAGAAATAATAATAAACTCTTCAGGTGAACCTGTTTGAAGGCAGCTAGCAGTGAACATGATTCATGTCCAAACCTTTAAAAAACCTTGTCTTTAAGAAACATGCTGCTCCTCAGAGGATGAACCATCCAGAGTGAAATAAACCCTGCAGCCTTTAGGAGGCGCTAACAGCTCATTAAGACATTTTCATTGACAAAGAAAATCTCTGGTCTTTACTGAAGACTTAAATCTGCTGTACAAAATGATTTTTTCAACTCCGAGGTCTTTGTTTTCATGTTTGTTCCAGTTTTTGTGTTTAAAACTGAGCATTGAATATTTCAGAGTTTCTGCAGATTACATTTAACATCTAATTTATTATCTGAATACAACCAGCAGGATGAACTGGTTTAATGTCACTGGACTCTGAATAAAATGATTCTCTTCAGAGTTTTGTGAAGAATTTTCAGGAAAGTGACTTCAGACCTGCAGAAACTCCTTGCTCAGTTCACTCCTGACTGTAAATAAATCTGTATTTATTCTGAAACAAACGTGGATGTTTGAACTTTTAGTTTTTCATGAATTAAAATCGGATTGAACAAAGTGAATCTGAGTCTGTTTTGGATTCTGACGTCTGAAGCTTTATTTGAATGTGACACTGTTACAAGGAGAGTTTCAGATAATGAAGTGTAATATAGAGAACATATGAAAGAATAAATGAGCTTCTGCTGAGAATTACTTCTGTTCAAACTGTTTAAATCATTTCTGACATTCAGACTCATTTCTGGATTACATGTATCATCTCTGATTTAATCCATAATCTTAAAGAACGTTCCTTGAACCAACAGAAAACCTGCTAATAAACCTTCAACACATGAGAAGACAGAACTGGAACACAGAATTTGTCAAAATAACATTTCAGGAACCACCAGATTTGATCAGCTGAAAAGATTCTTTAAACTTCGATCCCCAAACAGAGCTTTCGGCTGGTTTCATGGACTTTGTGGCAAATTAAAGGCCATGAAAACTAGTTTTAGTTTGTTTTTTGAGATGTATTTTTCTCTGAAGTTTTATCGTTACTTTACATTTGCACCAGTGTATCTGAATTTGTTTCTTGTTACAGCAAAATGAAATTAAACCTTAAATAAGTAAATTTTCATCTCTTGAGCTGGAATTTTACTTCACCGATGAGCAGGCAGCTCGCTTTATGTCGTTTAGCTAGCAGTGGGCACCGTGACAAAGCCTGCTGTAGAGGTTCAAGACCTCCAACCAGCACTCATGTACAAATTGAGAGTAGCTTTTGGGCTGACTTTTGACTTGGTTCTTAATCTTACAGAATAAAAATATATTACCTGTGGACTCACTAATTATTCCAGATTACAAGTTCCCAGGTAACACTGGTGCTGAATAGACACCTTTGTGACAGAAACATTAAATATGTTAATCTTTGGCAACCTAAATCTCTAATGTAGAGCCAAGTTTGAAGAATCCTATTTTCTCTAAGGGCATCTGTAGAAATAAACTGAGATCAGAGTTAAGTGAAGCTCGTGGTCTATTTAATGTGGATGATTCTCATCGTTTGATCAGTGGAGGTCCACTGTTTTAATAAGGGTGTGCAGCTTTAACTGGATGTGACGACATTTGTCTTAGTAATGAGTGATTCTTTTGTTTTCTGTTGAATTAACTCCGTGTGTTACCCATAATCCCCCACTGTGCGTCAGCATGTTCGGAGAAGCAAAATTCCAGCGTCAGTGAATCAGTGATAATTTTGACATGACACTGCGGCTGAACGCGAAGAGTCTGACCATCGGGGAGCAAGGCGGGATGCTGTGATTGGTCAGGGACAAACCTGAGGACAATATTTAGGAGTCATCGGCGGGGTCAGTGTCGGCAGCGGCATCAGTGCCGTTGGGACTCAGGTACTCGAAGGCCTTCTGGCTCTGGGACACGAACTGTCTGAGCGGCGTCAGCAGCAGCTCGGTGGCCGATGGACGCCGCTGGGTGCCATCGGAAGGGAGCTGCAGGTTCTCCAAGTCAGCGCCGTCCTTCAGACTGGACTGGGCTTTGGTGGGTGGGTTGAGGCTCTGCGGGCCTCCAGAACCTCGGGCGGCCCGAGAGAAAAGACTGCGGCGGCGGCGAGGACGACCATCCATCGCTTTCAGGAACAGACTGTTGGCGGAATCACGGCGAGACGAGCTGTCGGACGCAATGTCCTCCTGGTTCAGGAAGTCCTCGACCTCCTGAGGAGACGGCTGCTGCAGCTGCAACACAACGTCAGCAGGACGACAACAGCTCAACAACAAAAAGGTCAGGAGGACAACAATAAAACAACAACAACAGGGTCAGGGGGACAATAGCACAACAACCCGACAACAATAACAACAACAAGGTCGGGGACAACAACACACCAGCAACACAATGAAAACAGCAACACAATGACAACAATAAAAACACAATGACAAGGTCAGGAGGACAACAACAACACAATGACAAGGTCAAGGAGACAACATCAGCAGGACAACCACACAACAATAACATAATGACACAACAACAACAAGGTCAGAGGGACAACAATAATAACACAATAACAAGGACAGGACAACAACAACACAGACAACAACATAACAACACAATGACAAAAGGCGCGTGTCCGCTAGATGCTATTTTCCCGCACGGCAAAGCACTGCATCTGAAAATCGCACGGACGGCGGTCACTAGCGGACCACAACATGGTCACATGACAGCGCTGAGCAAACAGCAGGCCGCTACGTGGTCACGTGACCGAGCTTTCAGCTGGACAGTCCTGCAGACAAGTCGGATAAACACAGCGGCACGGCCGCAAACTTTCCCTTTTATTTTGAAAAAAATTCTGCAAAAAGTATTTCTGAAAGCATTTGAGGCGAGAAATAATCTGTGCAGCAGCTGAATCTGTCCTCGTTTTATGTCACCGACGGCTAGTTTAGATGTTTGAGGACAGTTTCACGATGCGTGGAATCTCCGCACGCTGCATCGAATTTGCATAAAGTAGAAGTCAAGTCTACTTTATGCAAATGAGCTGCAGCCCGCTCAAGGTAAACACACCGCAACCGGACCAGCATGCCACATGTGGTGGTTTTTCTTTCATGACTACTTACATTGTAGATTCTCACTGAAGGCATCAAAACTATGAATGAACACAGATGGAATTACGTAGTAAACAAAAAAAAGTGAAATATGTCAAAACGCGTTTTATATTTTAGATTCTTCAAAATAGCCACCCTTTGCTTGAATTACTGCTTTGCACACTCTTGGCATTCTCTATATGAGCTTCATGAAATGATTTTCCAACAGTTTTGAAGCAGTTCCTAGAGATGCTGAGCACTTGTGCCTTTTGCCTTCACTCTGTGGTCCATCTCATCCCAAACCATCTGGATTGGGTTTAGACCAGGTGGCTGTGGAGGCCAGGTCATCTGATGCAGCACTCCATCACTCTCCTTCTTGGTCAAATAATCCTTCCACAGCCTGGAGGTGTGTTTGGGGTCATTGTCCTGTTGAAAAATAAATGGTGGTCCAACTAAATGCAAACCAGATGGGATGTCATGTTGCTGCAGGATGCTGTGGTAGCCATGCTGGTTCAGTGTTCCTTCAGTTTCGAATAAATCCCCAACAGTGTCACCAGCAAAGCACCCCCACACCATCACACCTCCTCCTCCATGCTTCACGGTGGGAACCATACATGTAGAGACCATCCATTCACCTTTTCTGCGTCGCACAAAGATACTACGGGTGGAACCAAAGATCTCAAATTTGGACTCATTAGACCAAAGCACAGATTTCCCCTGGTCTAATGTTCGTTGGCTACAGTCCCATGGATCTTAAATTTCAGAATAATATGTGCAACTTTAGTCACAGGAACATCAAGCTGCTTGGAGATGGTCTTATAGCCTTTACCTTTAACATGCTTGTCTTTAATTTTCTTTCTAATCTCCTGAGACAACTCTCTCCTTGGCTTCCTCTGGTCCATGTTTAGTGTGGTACACACCATGTCACCAAACAGCACAGTGACTACTGTAACCCTATAAATAGGCCGACTGACTGATTACAAGTTTGTAGACACCTGTGATGCTAATTAGAGGACACACCTTGATTGAACATGTCCCTATGGTCACATTGTTTTCAGTCTTTTCTAGGGGTACCATCATTTTTGTCCAGGCCTGTTTCTTGAGTTTATTTTTTAAAATAATTCTGTTGAACCATGGTTCAAACGCAATGTCTGATTTTCATTGCTTAATTTTCATAGAATTTTTATTTATTATTATTTTTGTCAGATTCAAATTATTTCTGTGACCATTGTGGGTTTTTCTTTCATTAACCGAGGGGTACCAACAATTTTGTCCATGTGTGTACATTAAAATTTTTTGCAATTTTCCAGACTGACCTTCAGTTCTTAAAATAATGATGGACTGTTGCTTCTCTTTATTAAGCTGAGTGGTTCTTGCCATATTATGGATTCTAACAGCTGTCAAATATGGATGTGAACTGCGTACCAACCTGACTAATGCACAACACAACTGATGGTCCCAACCCCATTAAGAAGGCCATAAATTACACAAATTAACCTTGACAAGGCACACCTGCGAAGTGAAAACCATTTCAGGTGACTACCTCATGAAGCTCATCGAGAGAATGCCAAGAGTGAGCAAAGCAGTAATGAAAGCAACGGGTGGCTATTTAGAGGAATCTAAAATATAAAACGTGTTTTGACTTATTTTGACACTTTTTTGTTTATTACATAATTCCATATATGTTCATTCATAGTTATGATGGCTTCAGTGACAATCTACAATGTAAATAGTCATGAAAATGAAGAAAAACTATGAAATGAGAAGGTGCGTCCAAACTTTTGACTGGTCGTGTATGTCTCAGGAGTGTCTACAGGTGTATTTCAGGTATTTTCCAGGTGTTTTTAAAGGTATATGTCTGGACTCACCACGTTGTACAGTGGGGTGCCGTTGATCAGCAGCTGCAGCAGGATCTTGGACAGTTCCTGCATTTCTCGGAGCAGCTGTTGGGTCTGAACCGGCAGATCTCGGAGCTGGTGGACCACACTCAGTTCAGCCAGCATGGCCGCCTGGCTTCTGACCCTGTTGACTGCGGCATCTCTCAGACCCTCGACCTGGTACAGCAGAACCACCAGGAGGTTCTGCAGGGACCGGAGGAGCTCATCCAGCACATCCAGGACCCGACCCAGACCCACCTGCAAGGGCAAGTTAGGATATATGTGAACATACCGGCAGAGTGAACCCGACCTGACCCGACCCGGCTCTAGACTGTCTGACACCAACATAGAGTCTGTTGTTCTGCTCATCAGAACCTGATCCAGCTGGCAGCCTGCAGAGTTTCCCAGCGACAAAAGAGCACGTGAGAACAAACAACGGTTCTGCTTCATCAGCTTTACAAAGCCACTGGGTCGGTCCGGGTCATTTCAGACAAAACTCAGGAAACACGTTTTTGCACTGTCTCACGTTCTGTTCAGTTTAATGATTTGTTGTTTTGGATCCAAATCTAGGTTCTGTCATATACTTTGGCTGAATTTTCTATTATCTTGTTTGCAGATCTGATCATTTTGTATTTTAAGACTCAAATATAGAAAACCTGAGAATCCGTTCTAAAGGTTCAGTAGTAGTAACAGACATGAAATGTGGTGAGAACAGACGGAATAGTGAACATTAACCAAAGTAGGCTGGTGTAGTGTCTCCAAAAAGTTCCTGTAAGTGTATATGTAATGCCTATAAAAAGTATTCCCCCCTCTTGGATGTTTCACCCTTTTCTTGCTTTTATACATGAAATCATGGTCAATATAATCTTTTTTTGACAAGAATTTGCAAAAAAAAAATCTCTTTAAAATCAATGTCAAAACCAATTTTTATAAAATCATTTCAATTAATTAAGAATATAGAAGGTAAAGTAAACAGCAAAAGTAATCAGAGATCACAGTACTCCGACAAGGCTGCTCAGTCGTATCATTTCCGACAGATGAAATTTTTAAGAAAAAAATGACCTTGCACTGAGCACAGGCATGTGGTTTGCATGTGTACATTATGTACGGACACTGAATCCCATGACCTAAATATGTAGCGGGCGACGGGAATTGATGGGACTTGGAAACACCACCACAGTTTAATCATTTATTCCTTGTATCATTTCAGATGGATAAGTCTGATAAGTCTGCAGCGGTCGATTTGTAGTAGGATCACAATCATGTGATCATCAGCAGGCAGCTGACGTAGTGTTCACTTGTTGTCATAGTTACAGTGACACTGTGCCACTATCTCACAATAATACAGAAATCTTTAACGAATCCGTGGATCTGGACTGTAAGCCGTATCACTGCCAAAATCTAACCACTTGGTTCTTGTGTCATTTCTGATCATCCCTGTAAATTTCATCCAAATCTGTTAGTCCGTTTTTGAGCAATGTTGTCAACAGACAGACAAACAGAACGACGAACGTAAGTGGTAGGAAACAGAAACTGGTGTTCATAGGGTTCTAGATGTTGGTTTATATGTGCAGAATTACAAGCTGCTTCATGTTGATTCATGTTCAATTCAACATCAGATGAAGCTGATTTCAGAAACAAAGATACTGAGATGAGCAATGAACAGAGCTCTGGTTATAGTTAAAGTTCAGTTCAGATATTTGGGTCAGACAGAGACAGAAGACTGTGACCTCTGAACACACACACACACACACACACACACACACACACACACACACACACACACACACACACACACACACACACACACACACACACACACACACACACACACACACACACACACACACACACACACACAACACACACACACACACACACAGTAATGAGGTCTCATTAGTGAAGCAGTGGCCTGGTTACTCTGTAAACATGATGTGAAACATTCTGCACAGAACCTGGTCAGACAAACTAAAACAGAACTTTGTGTTTCTGCAACAATATTCAGTTTATTCTGTATTAAATCAACAAAATGTGTGTCAGCTGGTTCTTTACTGTGACTGCATTTAATGATCCAAGTTTTACCTTCATTTTATGAACATTTACAGAGTTCCAGGCCCTTAAAGTACATAGAGGTGGGTCCAGATTTATCACTTTTTAATGGACTTTTTCCAGCATTTCTGAGCCTCAGAGCTTCATCAGTACAGCAGAGAGACATTTTAGGATGAAAAACACATTAGGGTTCTGGTAAAAACTGACACCAGATCAGTTTTACATCCATCCAGGTGTCACAGTCTAAAAACTGATTCTGGTTTTTGTTCATTTTCTCTCTAATAAACTGTCAGCATTAGTATTATGGGATGCATCGTAGTTTGAACTGCAGCAGTGTTTTGGAATTTGACAAGTATTTCTTTCTCAGAACGAGTTTTTCTTCTGATCCAGAAATTTGCAGCTTTTATATCTTCTAAACATTTAGTTAATAACTGTTGGCATACAGCATGTTTAGACTTTCTTTTAAGATTTTTGGACATTTTAGAGACATTATCGTAACTTCAGGAATTTTATCACTATTTCTGACATTTTATTCATTTTCGCAACTTTTGAGATTTCGAGTTCATTACGTTTTTGGACATTTTTGTACTTTTTTTTCACCCATTCTGATACAGAAATCTCATTTAAATTCACCAAAACTTCCAGTTTGTCTATATTGTGAAGCTTTTAACTAAGATGTTTGTTCATTTATCATTCACACTGATTTATACAACATTTATTTTAAAAATGTGGAGAAAATGTTCTGTTGACTGTATTTTGCGATATATGGGGCGATGAAAACAGATGCTAACCTTTAAACTGTCAACAAAATAAAACAAGAATTTAAATGTTCACGTTTCTCTTCTGATTTTAGTGTTAATTGGTCCAGATGTACTGAGATAATAAACTGTCTGGTCAAAAATAGGGTCAAATTATTGGCCTGCATCAAGCAAAGAAAACAACTAAAGAGATTTCTGAAACTACTAAAATCAGATTAAGAACCGTCCAATGCATTATTAAAACCTCGAAGGATAGTGGTGAACCATCATCTTTGAGGAACAAATGTGGTCTGATGAGTCCAGATTTACCCTGTTCCAAAGTGATGGGGGCATCAGGGTAAGAAGAGAGGCAGATGAAGTGATGCACTCATCATGACTAGTGCCTACAAGCCTGTGGGGTTCAGGGTTATGTGGATTGACCTCCACAGAGTCCAGACCTCAGCCCCATTGAGAATCTTTGGGATGTGCTGGAGAAGACTTTGTCCGACTCTCCTATTATCAATATAAGATCTTGGTGAAAAATGAATGTGTCTCTGGACAGAAATAAATGCTGTGACATTGCAGGAGCTTATGGAACGATGCCACAGCAAATCAGTGCCATACCCAAAGCTAAAAGCAGTCCAACAAAATATTAGCGTGCGACTTTGTTTTGGTCGGGCAGCGTACTTTGTTTGCATATTTGAACACAGAGTTTGAGTAAATGTAAAACACGGAAACATGAACGTGTCTGATGCAGTCGGCTGCTGTTTATCTGAGTCTGAGCTTGTTATCGTCGATCAGCTGCGATGCTTCGAGCTGCACGTAGTCGACTGCAGATAAACATCGTTCGGGTTTAATGAAGCTGCTTTTCCTGAAAAGAAACACGTTGGACTCGCTGCTGTTTGTTCAGCTTCTCTTCTCTGAAACATCATTAACTCTTCAGAAACTCCTCACTCACTATTCAGCAGCTGTTTAATCGATCTGTGTTTGATCGATTGGACCGATCGGCTCCTCTGATTGAGATCAGATGCTCGTGTGTTTGGTGAGCAGGTGTTTATGTATCTCTGTGAGGACCCTCCCTACTCCCAAACTGTAGTGTTTTAATGCAGTTTGTTTCTCAGATTGTTTTAAACACTTTGTGCATATTTGTTGGCAGTTTTCTTTTTGGGGTTTCTGTAGTTTTTGGGAAATTTCGGCAGGTTTGTGGTTTTCAGAGGACAATTTGTTTTAATTTTTGAACAGTCTAGTACATTGTTTTTGTCATCTTCATTATTTTGGACATTGTGTTGGTTCTTTGAGTCAGAACGTCTGAACAGTTTATGGAATAATTTGATCATTCAGAACCTTTTAAATAAATTTGAAAAGTTTGGAACAGTTTTTGTTTATTGGACAGTTTCAGATTGATTTAGATTTTGATTCCCAGGACAATGGACAGTTTTATAGGTTTCAAATAGTGTAGTATTTTATATTTGTTATCGACATCATTTTTGGCACCTTGTTGGTTGTTTTATGCAGGTTATGGACAGATTTTTGGAGGTTTCTGTGCAGTGTTTGGACTTTTCTTTATTGCAAAATTTAAAGAGTTCTTGTGGAACTTTTGTGGAAAGTTTGTTGAATAGTTTGGGAATATTTTGATCAGTCTTAACGTTACAAGTAGTTTCAGGGGTTTAGAACTTTTTTGATCCTGAGAGAATTTCAGAATGTTTAGACAAAGTTTTTTTAATGGTTACTCATCTAACCTCTGGACTCAAACTGAGTTCAAACCTGAACTCTGAACCTCGTCTGAGCCCTCAAACAACAGTTTAAACCAGACAAACGTGCTCATTTCCTGAGATCTGAAGCTGCTGTGGTCCTCACACAAATGGAAGGACCGGCCCAGTCCTCTGGGAGCAGCATCAGATTTTATCACTTTGTTTTAGACTTGCAGCCTCTAAAAGGAACTGATCAGATCTCAGCGTCTGAGAAACTGTTAAAAAGAGGAAACACGTTTGTGTGTGATGAACCCTGCAGCCGAAGGTGAACGTGACTGTAAATAAAACTGATGCAGCTTTACATAACATCTGAAAATCACTACCAACTGCTGCTCATATTTCTGTCAAATGTCCTCAGAATGCATTTTAAAACCTTCAGTAACTGCTGCATTCTGTGTCAAACATCAGAGTCCTGGTGTTTTTAAAGTGCTAATCTGGAGTCCACAACATGGCCAATGTGTTTCATGCTTTCATTGTGAAATCCTTCAGGTTCTCTGGTATAAAAACTCCTCACGTTTCCTTTGAACAAACCTCCACCTGTTGTTCAGAAGCTTCAGGTGAAGATGAAGCTGGATTTTCTCACCTTGTCTGCAGCGTTTCCCAGCGACTTGATGGAGTTCTGCAGCTGCTCTCTGACCTTCATCATTCGGTGGTAAAGCTGCAGGCTGAGAGTCAGCAGGAGGCTTCGGACTCTGGTCCACAGGCTGGGCTCATCATCCTCATCTTCATCCTCGTACGCCTGCACCCTCATCTCCCACTCCCGACCTGACGGATGACAAATATGACAGAAGCAGCTCATTGGTTCTACAGCTGATGAGCGGAGTAGAGAGAAAGTCTGAAGAGGAAACATGGATATAGTTCAACATCTACAGTATGAGGAGACAATACAAAGAGATCCAAAATGACAAAACAAGAAATCCTGACAACACATAAAGGAGACACAAAATGAAAAGACGAGACACAAAACAACAGAAAAGAGATGAAACTGTTAGTCTGTAGAGGCTGTAAACATGGAGAGAGTTCAATATCTACAGTATGTGGAGACAGTTGTTCCGGGATTTTTAAAAAAAATTTTGTTAAATAAATAAAGAAAATGAACATTTCCTCTGATTTGAGTCGTTCTGTCAATGTTCTCAGGCCTGGTTAATAAAAACCACCACTGATGTTTCTGAACTTATCAATGTCATCATGTGACTGAGTCTTGACTGGTCTGATCTGAGACCAAGAAGACGTGAATGAAAACATGGATGACAACATGAATGAACACATGACAGAACAGAGTGAACCCTGAGCTCAGACACAGTCTGCTGACCTGCAGCGCGTCCTGCTGGTTAACCTTAGAAACACAACCAACTATTCTTCTGTTCTAAAACGTCTCTGTAACAGGAGCTTTTGCTCTTCTATCCTGTGAATCAGAGGCGTCCTTATAAATCACCTCTCTACAGTGACATCTGTGAATTATAGCTGATTTCAGCCAGTTTAACAGAGATACTGTTCCAGTATAAACAGTCGACCAGTGCTGGTCACATGCTGAAACTGATGATATTATTTCAGGTGTCTGATTGGCCTACATTGTTTTAGGGTTAGTTACATCACTTCCTGTTGGTTTCAATGTTTTTGGATTTTCATGTGGATGCAAATATTTTAGCAATAACCAAAGAGGAAATAAACTGTAGCTGACATGGGGACTAAATCAGTGGTGCTCCTCCTGTAACCTGAACCTAATGTAGAGGAAGGGAAAAAGCCTCTATTCAAAGTATTATAGAAAAACTGACACCCCCCTTAAAAAAACAAAACACAATAATACATTGTTGTAGAGCTATTTTGATTAATTGTTTTTCAATCAGATGAGAATGTCAAAAGGTCACTGTCATAACCTTTTTGTGACAGTAGGTGTCACCCAAGTGCCAGGACCAGTAAGGGATGAAGCGTACTGTCACGTAAGTGGCAGAATAAAATGACGCTTGCAGCGGTCACACACAGATAATTGTGTCTGTTCCTTACTGCTCCACAGGTACGTAGAACGTGATGTTAAATCATTTAAATATGAGCCAGTGTTTCACTTCGAGTTTGTTTACACATCCCGGTTTACTGGTGTACAAAACAAGTGTGTGAGGACAGAGTTTGACCGTGTTTGTGTACAAGGTATTTTCCGAGTTAGCCATTAGCTTACGGTGACCTGAGTGTGTCTGAGTTAGCCGTTAGCCTCGACGTGACAATGTGCGGAAATGTTGTGTTGTTTTATGAATACTGTGAGATAAATGATTTACAAAGTAACACTAACAGAACCCGATGTAATGCTGAAGCACCTGTTCTGTCTTTTGTTGCCTTGTTACTAGTTGTATGTGAAAATAGAGCAAGTTTGTATGATGTTGTCGTGCCGTAGTGCATTAAGGGCAGCCGCCTTGTGATTTTGCACCGGTCTTGCAATTGCTGCATTTTATGTAAGAACCCTGTGTGAGATGAGTTCCTTAATTAATGTTAATTAATGTTTATGTGAATGAGATGTACACGGTGTGGCATAAATATGTTTCAGATGACTAGAAATGACTATGGATTTGAAATTAAGTGTCTTAGAAATGCATTTTGGCTACGTAAGTGGCAGAATAAAATGACGCTTGCAGCGGTCACACACAGATAATTGTGTCTGTTCCTTACTGCTCCACAGTTTCTGAGAATTGTGAAGCAACAACGCTACCGGCCCAGGCACCCCTAGGCTGGAGGCTGGTAACACTAACCCAAACCTAACCTGAGCAGACGTGAACCTAACCCGAACGTGAACCTAACCTGAACCTGAGCAGACCTGAACCTAACCTGAACCCAAACAGACCTGAACCTGAACAAACCCAAACCTGAACCTAACCTGAACGACCTGAACCTTACCTAAACTTGAACCTAACCTGAACCTGAGCAGACCTGAACCTAACCTGAACCTAACCTGAACCCAAACAGACCTGAACCTGAACAAACCCAAACCTGAACCTAACCTGAACCTGAACGACCTGAACCTTACCTAAACTTGAACCTAACCTGAACAGACCTGAACCTAACCTGAACCCAAACAGACCTGAACCTGAACAGACCTGAACCTAACCTGAACCTTCTTACATCATCTGGTGTGAATCTGCTACTGTTTGACCCTCTGAACCCAAACACCTGCAACCTGCAAGCCATGCTATCTGTAAAACAAATCTTCAAAATGTCACCATATATCAGCTAAAAATTGTAAAAATTGAAAGAAGGATCAGATTTTCAACTTTCCAACAGCCCTTTAACTACTCATCTGTGAAGTGCTTCTCTATGGGGAAACTAAAGCTTTAAATATTTCATCAAAACCCTTTTATTCTCCATTACTCATCTAGAAGGTTCCCCGAAATAAATGGTTTGCTGGAAGTAAAACAACAAAAATGAGACAAAAAAACAACAAAAATTACATAAAAGGTACAAAATGACAAAAACAAAGCAGAAAACAACAAAAGGGAAACTAAACTGTCCTGCAAGTTTCTAAAACTGTAAATAGTTCAATATCTACAGCAAGTGGAGACGATATTAGTTCCAGTGTTTCACCAGGTTTTATGGTTAATTCCCACCGTTGTTCAGAGGGAATCCAAAGACATCTTTGGATTGCTGGGTTTTCTGTTCTCTGCTTATAATTTGTAAGGTCTGTACCTTACTATGCTAAGTGCTGGGAGAGAACATATGTTGTGAATCTGTGCTATATAAATAAAGCTGAATTGAACTGAACATCTGTGAAAACATGTTGGTTCCTGGTTTTTAATATTTTATAGAGTAAATAATCAAAGAAATCTTCTTTCTCTTGTTTTTCATCATTCCAACTGTCATAGTGACAGATGACATTTCTGAGTTCTCTCTCTCTCTTCATGTTCTGTTTCCACAGAGCTGCAGGACTTCAGATTGAAAAATGTACCACAGTGAACAAAAATGAGACAGGAGCAGCAAACAGCGGAAACAATTTGGAGTGCAGAGTCAACAGAAGAAGCTCTGATAGTTCCACCAGGTGAACTCACGCAGCGTTGGGGGCAGCGGCAGGTAGAAGGCCGTGGCGTCCTCCAGGCGGCTCAGCACCTCGTCCAGACCTGACGCTGCAGCTCGGCCCACCTGAGTCTCCTGCAGCTGCCTCACCGCCGCCCTGCCAGCATCGGCCACACGCTCCAACCGGTCCAGAGTTCCGTCCAGCCCGTCCACCACCCACAGCTGCACGTCATCCAGGGTCAGGAAGAAGGCGTCCCTCAGGTGACTGATCACCTGACAGGAAGAGACCAACAGGAACACTTCACCAGCTGACCACACAACCTCCACAACATCCGCAACAAATATCACACATCTGCATCTGATCCATGTTGCAATGAACAGCTGCATCTAATGTTGGCAGCTAAAGAGCTAATGGAGGAAGACAAAAATAACCAGGAAATATGCAAAACTACTGCTGATATTGTTCAGATTCTTCTGCTGGTAGAAATTCAGACTGTGCACCTCTGAATCTGGAAAATAACAATATTGTATCTAGGTATTTACAATAATAATATTAAAGAGACTCTAGAAAACAGTAGAAAATACCACACAGATTCTTGTATATGTAGAGAAATTGATATTTTACTAAGTTCTTTCAATACTACTAAATATTGATAATGCAGTTTGAATGTGTTGATGTGAAGTATGTTAGTTTCTCCATTAGTGGTTTAGTTTCTCCCTCAAAGTTAAAACCTGCTGAACCAGAAATCAGAATAAAAGTTCATTTTCTTCTATCATCTATTTGGCAAAAATGTAAAAAACCTGGAGTCAGCATGTCAGAGGTTACCAACACTGTAACAAATAGAGGCTCCACACACTCTAGATATTTAACTATAGAAACAATACAGAAAAACATAAAAATCCTTGGATTTTTTGTAAAATAAAAAGAGCCGTCAGCTGAAATGCAGGCTGGAGATACTGACACCATAAAATAAGATTTTAAAACTAATTTGTGTCATGTCTGAAGCATTGTGAAGTGGATCTGAGAGCTTCATGTCATTTTAAGATATGAATCAAACATGTTTGTAATTAAATGTTTTCTGATATGTAGAACACAACGAACCTCGTCTGTGGACTGGTTCAGGATGGGGAAGTTTCTCTCCAGACGGTCGAGACCAACGAGAGCATAACTGTTGGCGACGTCAACTGCAGAGAAGAAAGACAATCTGGATTCACTGTGGACTCGGAACCAGCAAAACCAGGACAGCATCAGGAGTAGTATTAATAATATTGGTAGTATTTGTACGTACTCTGTGGCTCCAGACTCTGGAGGAGGGGCGTGGCCCTTCTCATGGCTTGGTAGGAGATGCTGCGAACGCCGACCTCGGCCACGTCCCCCACCAGACCCAGCAGGGGGTAGCGACCTTTGACTCCCGAGTACGCTGTCGTCACTGACTGCAGCGCTGAGCGAACCAATGGCAGCTGGGAAACTCTGAGCACGGCGCTGGTCTGAAACACCGAGCGGAAACGTCACTAAGCAAGGTCCAACAAACTAGTTCCATAACTCATCCAACCAGCCATTCTTCAGATCATCCAGCCTTCGGTCCAACCAGCTGCAACCAACCATCCAGCTATTTTAGCAAATATCTAAAAAACCAGTTCCAATGCAAAAAACATTCAACCACTTCCACCGACCAATTTCAAAACAACATCCAGTTCCAAACAACACAGCCATCTGTCCTACCAGCTCTACCAACCTACCATCCAACCTACCATCCAACGAACCAGGTTCAACCACCCAAACTTTAAACCAACCATCCTACCAGGTCTATCCCCCATTAAACCAGTTCCATCAACCAACTGACCAACCATCCAAACAGCTCTATCCACCAATTAACCAGTTCTATCAACCAACCATCCAACCTGTTGCAGCAACTATTCAACTAACCAGTGTCAACCAACCATCCAACCAGCTCTCTATACCAATAAACCAGTTCTACCAACCAACTGAGCAACCATCCAAACAGGTTCTACCAATCATCAGTCAAACCAACCTACCCTTCAACCACCTGCCCAAACAGTTCCAACTAACCATCCAAACTGCTATAGCAACTATCAGACTAATCGATTCCAACCAATTAAACATCCATCCAGTCCTAACAATCGCTTTCAACCAACTAGTTAGTCTACCCACTAACAATTCAGTTCCACTATTTCTCCAACCAGTTCCAACCAACATCCAAATCTATCCACCAACCAAGCAACGACATCATCCAGTTCCAACCAAACAACAAACTTTCAACCATCCATCCAACCAGTTCTGCCTCCCCAAAACCAGAACCATCTGACCCACCACCCAACTAATTTAACCAATCATCCGCCCAGTGTCAACCAACCATTCAATTCCAAACAACACAACAATTTAACCATCTGTCTAACCAACCAACCAACCAACCATCCAGTTCTATCTACCTACCTACCTACCAACCAAACTTTCAACCATCCATCCATCCATTCATCCAAGCAGTTCTACCAATCACTTGACCAACCAGTTACACCAACTAACCAACCATCCAAAATGTTTTACCAACCATTAGACTAATCAGTTCCACCATTTTTCCAACCTGTTTCAACCAATCATTCAACCAGTTCTACCAACTATGCATCTCATCTGTTGCAGCAACCATCAGACTAATCAGTTCCAACTAACCAACCATCTATCCAGTTTAACCGTTCTACTAGTTGTAGGCAATAAAGCTGGAACCAGGGAACATTCTGGACATTTCAGAGATATTTGCATTTTTACTACTTTAAATACTTCAAGTATCTTCTCCTGATTATAAACAATATTTGTATTTTGACTTGTACTTGCAGCATTTTTTACAGCATAATATTTGTACCGACTCGTTCCTCCACCATGTGCAGATGTTTGTGTAACAGTATATATGTGATGTATAATTCCACTTGCTGTAATTTGGTTGTATTTATTGTTGTTGGCTCAATAGCGCCCTCTCTGGAACTGTAGTATGCACCTGGCGTTGGTGGCATGCTGTCAGTCCCTGAGGCGTGTACGAGGTAAGTCAGAGAGCACAGCACGGGATCATAAATGGTTACCTTTTTGGTGTCCTTTTGTGTATTTCATGGGTATATGTACACTATGATCTATCCAGATGATGATTAGAGTGTGGTGACATAGACATACATTTAATGTTTTTATGTGTTTGGACATGTAGTTAGGGAGTTTGAGACTCTCTGTGAGCTAGCTATGTAGCGAACGTTAGCTTAATGAACGTGCTCTTTTCTTTAGTGTGCTGTGCATGAGACGACTGAGGCCGCTGAACGGAGGTTTCCTTGTTTTATCAGGTACGTACTCTGTGTTATTACTGTGTGTTAATATTGTATAATTGTGTAAAAATACTGTCAGTTCCTGAGAGGCGTGTACGAGTGCGCTGACCAGAAGTTTCCTTATTTTACCGGAATAAATGGCACAAAGAAGACACCTGAGCCTTCCGAATTCTTTATTAAAAAATAGCAACACAGAGTCGAGGGGTTTTTGAACCAGCCAGTGACAGTGTGACTGCGCATGGTTACATTTGGACTCACTTTGTGGTGCTGATTGGCCAACATTTCTGGTTCTCCAAACCTGCAGAGGAGAGAACAGAAGATCTGGTGACTGACTGGAAGCAGCATGAGGCAGTCAGCTGCTGATAATCCACAAAGCTGCTTCCTGTTCAGATGCAACCAGCATAAAAAATCAGCTTCTAATGTGAGCCTCAGCAGCTCCAACCACCATCATCTGCTTTAATCACATTTAGCCTCAGCTAAATCAGCCCTCTCTTTAGGAGGCATTTACATAAAGCAAAGACATCATGAGGGAACATTTTACTGCTGCACATAAATGATCTGCTTTCACATTTAACCAAACATCAACTTTTAATTCTGAGAAACTTTTTACAGCAGCAGTCATAAGTTTGGAGACAGGTTTTGGTCCACAGTAAATTCTTTATAAAATAAACACTGTAGCATCCACATTATTTTCTATCTAAAAGTTAAAAAGTTTTAATTCACCTTGAGGTATTTTAACAACATTTTGTGTTGGAGCTTGTTGAGAATATTTTACATTTCGTGAATTTCCCCGGTGGAGATCAATAAAGTTAATCTAAATTTACTGCAAATCTTTGGTTCAGTTTGTGTAAATTCAGACAGAATTAAGAAAATATTTCTGCAACATGTTAGATTTAGTTCAGAGTTTATTTATTTATTATTTACGATCCCGAACCAGGTTCTGTATATAATTTTGGCTGAAATTTGAAAATTCATGTTTTAACACCAGTAAATTATTGTATTTTTGCTTTAAAATAAAACCTGTGGAGACATTTTGGTATCTCCAGAAATAAGAGTCACACAGACATGAAATGTGACAGGACAGAATCATGTCCTGCTGATCCTAAATTTAATTAACTGACCCTTGAAAATATAAAACAAGCAAATTATTCGAATGAGGCTGAAATTTGGTCTTTACAAGCAAATGTCCTTCATGACTATATCTGGACGTATCAGTACTTTAAAAACTATTTTCAGCACCAGAAAACACCCACCGCTGTTGCTCTTTTACTTTAGAGTCATTTGCACAGTTTAAAGTCAAAGTGTTCTGTCAGGATGAATAAACTGATCAGATACAATCAATCAATCAATAAGACAGATCTGTAAACACAAAGAGCTCCACAACAACAACATGGAGAAATGTACAATCTTGTTCACAAATTAATCATAATTTGCGATTTGAAATTCTCCTAAAATGAGAAAATTAAACCAATATATGCGTTTAAAGTCAAAGGTTGTCTCCTCAGATATTAAACTAGATGTTATATCATTAAAACATATAATAAACTGCACTGTAAAAAATGGTGAAATAAGGAGTGTGAGGGTTGAAGCCACACCCAACACACCAGAATAACAAAAAACACTAAAGTGACTCAGAATTAACTATAAAGTATCTTAAACTTTTTGGGTTTTCCGCCATTCAGCTGACATTTAAAATCTTTCACTTTTAAAATCAGCTCATTGAGTTTCTGTTATTTCTGCAGCACCTTTAAACCAACAGACCAAAATGTTTTCCATCACAGAAATAAGATTACTACAGACTATTTATCTGCTGAGATTAGATTTTAAATCTACCACTGTTTTCTTGTTTCTCTCTTTTTAATGTTAAGTGCTTTAAAACGATTATAATTAGAGAGATTCCCTCAGAGCAGCTCTTGGTATAAATTGTTATTTTTTTCAAATAGGGATTTTCAATCTTTCCTGAGTAGATACTATTTTAAGAATTGATCAAAAATTCATTCTGTCCACAAACTTTCCCCACAATTCCTATCAAATGCAAAAATCTTCAGTTTAGAGAGAAACCAAAGAGAAGTAAAATAATGTACCTGAGGAACGAATTCATCTTCCAGACAGACTGCAGGTCTTCAGAGGTTGAGAGGAAGATGAAGATGCTCCGACTTTATAACCTGCTGGGGAAGGTGTGGATGTGGACATCAGCGCTGTGATTGGCTGGAGCGTGCTGTGATATCACTGTGTCTCTGACGAATCAATTAACTCTGAATCAAAGGATCATTTAGCAGGAAAACCCCGTAAAGCCTAGAAAATTCATGGCTTCTGGTTTCACTAAACAACAACCGAACCCTGTGATCAGCTGGTTCAGAGTTTCTGAATCTGATCCGTCCAGATACAAATATTTATCACAACAATTAAATCCTGAACCAAAGTGAAGATTTAAAAACAGGAAACAGGTGAGCGGTGATAGAAATCAACCCTCGGAGTCGTTTCTCTGCATTTTCTGCTTCTGGTTCATTTTTCAATCTAAAGTCCTGCAGCTCTGTTGAAACAGAACCACATGAAGAAGAAGAGAACTCAGAAATATCTTCTGTCAGGAGGACACAGAATGATGGAAGTTTAATTTCTTTGATTTTTTTATTTTTACAAAACTGTAAAAAACTTGGACCCGTAGCGTTCAACATGATTCCACAGATGTTAAAACTCTGAACTAATGTTGTCTCCTCATACTGTAGATATTTGACTATAATTGTCGTCTCCTCTCTGCTCTGAGGAAACACTGCCTGCAGTTCAGCTGAAACATTGAGTGTTGGTTGAAACTGAGTCAGTCATGACTTCATGGTTGCATCAAAGTGTTCAAAATTTTAGTTTTTTATGGAATCTAGTTTGTGCCGATGGTTAACTTTTAAATGACATGTGAGGCTTTAAAGTGATTTTGATCAAATCTTACAATTTTAAGAGGTTTGGTTCAGTTTTCTGACAGAAGATGAATAGTTCAAAGATTGACAGAATGTTGGAAATCTGATTCTGGCTGGTAAATTACACCGTTGCTTTTTAACCCACTTGAATGATTTCAAGATTCAGAGAGTTTAAAATTAACATCATTGGTCCATCAGTAAGACATCTGACTGAATTTACATTAGAGCATCCAAAAAATACACCATTTACACAAGATTCTGAAAAAAAAAGTTTCTCAACTGTGAAGTTCTGACGGACTCAGTTTCAACCAACAGTCAAGTTTTCAGGTGAAGTGAAGGCAGCGTTTCCTGAGAACAGAGAGGACAATTACAGTCAAATATCTACAGTATGAGGAGACAATATTAGTTTTAACATCTGAGGAAACGTGTTGGATGTGATGGTTCAGGATTTTATATTTCTGAAAAATAAACTTTTTCCATGGCAGAAGACATTTCTGAGTTCTCTGTCCTTTATATTGTTCTGTTTCTATAAAGCTGCAGGACTTTAGATTGAAAAATTAACCACTGTGGAGGAAAATGAAACAGCAGCAAATAAAACAGCCTGAAACAGAGTCCAGAGGATTAATGAAACAACTGGCTGGACTTTTACAAAGATTTTTTTAATCTATTGCGACCACAAACTCAATATTGCAGTAGTCTGAGCTGTTATTCATCTTTATTTATGATGATATTAACCTTTTGGTTATCGTTGCCCTTTTTCATCATTTACTGAGAATGAAGGAGCTACAAATTAATTTGTCATCCAATCATGAATCAAGCAGAAGGAACAAACAGCGGCTTGTTTTTCAGGTGCCATATTTCATGGTGCAGGAAAGGAGTGACCAGGCTGCTGGTAAATGTGGTATTTAACCGACGAGGACGAGGCGAAGGTCAGGACGCTCTGCTCATGAAGGAATCAGTGTTTGTTGGAAGCGTCCATGTGACTCTGCTTCATCAAACTGCATCTGGTGGTTTGTGGATTAAAGGGCAGTTCAGACAGAAGCGGAGTTCTTCACTTCCTTCTCAGATGTTTCCCTGTTAAAGGGAGCTGCTGTTATATACAAATACACACTTTGATGTTGTGAGACGATCATTTATTATTTCTGTACAGATGCTGAGAACGGATCTTAAATAACTAATATTTTTAAAAATAGCTGCTTACACAATTGCCGCTCCCATTAAATAATTGTTTAACTTGTCCATTTGTTTGTCAGTTCTTCCTTCTGACTGGAAATCAGCCATAATCATCCCTCTCTTCAAAGGTGGCTCTGGCTCTGACCCCAACTGTTACAGGCCAATCTCCATCTCATCTTGCCTTGCCTGGCCAAAGTCATGGAGAGGCTAGTTCACAAACAGCTAAGCCATTTCATTAACTCGACTCATATCCTGTCAGATTTGCAGTCAGGTTTCAGAATTGGCCATGGGTGCATCACCGCTATGCTGAAGGTCCCTGATGATATCTTTATTGCTATGGACAACAAGCAGGCCTGCATAGACACCTTCATAGACCTGGCCAAGGCCTTTGATTCAGCAGACCACACGATCCTTCTGCCAAGGCTCTCTAGCATTGGCCTGTCCTCAAGCTGTATTACCTGGTTTGCCAGCTACCTTAATAATCATGAACAGCGAGTAAAGTCAGAGAACTTTATGTCAAGACCATTGAACATCGCTAAGGTTCAGTCTTTGCTGCAGCAATGGATTGGAATTCTGTCCAAAAATCTCTGGAAGTGTCATCGCTTCCATCACCTTACATCTTTAAACTGAAGCCGCAGCAGACCCTAGCTGACTGCTGCACATGCTGTTTTCACTGAACTGCTAGCATTAATTTAGGGTGTTTTTAATCTCTGTTTAAACACTTGTGTGTATTAATATTAAACAACTTCTAAGGGGATAAATAAGAGTTTAAAAGAAATATAATAAAGTAATGCAGTTAAATATAAAATAAAATTACATATTAAAATGTAAGTAAGTTAGTTAAAATAATATAAAAATGAGGTAAATAAAAGATTTTGAGTAAAAAAGCAAAAATATAAAACAAAGTAAAACGTTAAACATTTTAAAAAGCTAAAATATAAAAAATATACAAGATAAAATAACAGTAAAATACCAATACAAAAAATAACACTTAAAATATAAAAAAACATTAATCTAAAAAGAAAATATTAAAAACTGAAAAATAGTGAAACAAATCATATATAAATATAAAATTTAGATAAAATACAAACATAGAACATATATTTAAAAATAAATGCTGAAGTTAATATTCTAATACAAAGAAGCGGCTCTACCTGTAGACCACTGGAAACTAATGCGGAGCCACCATTTCTGCTGCTTCTTCTTCTGTGGTGGTTGTTGGCGCGTACAACCGGAAACAGGTGGTAAAATACCAACTAAAGCACAACAAACATTTCAATAATTTTACGACATCAATGAAAGCCCGGAGGGGGGGCAGAAGTCTTAAAAAGTTAAAGCTCAATGATGGTAGATTCATATATTTATCTACCTGCCATACATATGTTATAAACACTATTTTTTGGTTTTAATTTTTCTCTCCTTTATTTAAATAATATGGTCAGAATATTAGGAAGACTCTGACTAGAAGCGAAAGCTTAAAGATAATGAAGACCTGAAAATTTAAACCTACAGGTGTATCTAATGAACTGGCTGAATGTATGTAAAGAAGCAGCTGCAGAGTTTTTGTTGTTTTTGTCAGTCTTAGACCCCCAACAACACAGACAGGAGAGAAAACTCAAAGACAGACACAGGGAAATAATGAATTGTACTAATTTAGATCAAAATCAAAATAAATTAAAAAGTAAATGTAAAAAATAAGAGGTTAAAAACAGAAAAAAGCTAAATGTTAATGTTTAAATATTCATAGGAAAAATAAAATCTGACAAGAGATTAAAAAGAGAAAAACTAGTAAGTTATAATAATAAAATGATCAAAGCACAAATGAGGAACAATCACCAAGTAAAGATAAACAGTAAAATAAAATCATGAGGACTTGTTAATGTTAACAAAGAGAGCAGACACGGCCGTCATGGCTAACTTGTCTTTTATTTGCACGTCCAATGAGTGTTAACAAACCCAACACAGAGGTTAGCATCCAGGTCTACAGCAGGGGGCGCTCAAACACACTAAAGCTCCGAGGACATCAGACAGGAGAGAAACCAGCAAACATCTTCACATCTGTACAAATCTACAGGCAGTCCGTCCGTCGGTCACAGCTTCAGTCCACAAACCAGATCTGAGGCTTTGGGTGATAAAAGCTGCTGCAGCGTCTTCACCGCTTCGTTACGTCTCTAAGATTCAAAGTGAAATTCAGTTTTACACACATTATTAATCTCTGTAAGAGAAGCAAGCTGCAGAGCAGATTTAAGGTGGATTAACTTTCAATTGGGACCAAAATGTGCTTTCAAAAGTTCACTCACAGTGTATCAACAAAATATTAAAC
Organism: Amphiprion ocellaris; assembly: GCF_022539595.1. Classification (NCBI taxonomy): domain Eukaryota; kingdom Metazoa; phylum Chordata; class Actinopteri; family Pomacentridae; genus Amphiprion; species Amphiprion ocellaris. The sequence goes on from NC_072774.1 coordinate 23,397,825, forward strand.
CCAATTCACGTCAGACAAACATCCACTGGGCTGTATGAAACAAATCAATAGAAAACAGCGCCATCAGCTGGCCGACTAAATCATTGTGCAGGGAAATGTTCACAGGGAGAGATGCTTTACAAACAAGTGCAAATCAAGAGTCCAAATCTGTTCAAGAGAATGACAACGTACAAAATGCATCACAGAGAGAAAGAGGAAGGAAGGCAGCGAAGCAGAGTAGAGTTATGGCTGCTGATCGCCTTTTAGACCTGTTGAAACAGCACCCAGACTGAGCTGTCCCTTCATTTCATGTTTCATTTAATCAGGAAACTACCAGCAGATCCTTTGTTTTGTTCTTCAAGCTTTAAAGTTATTCACTACATTTGAGGATAAATATATTTAAATAATAAGCTACTCATTTATTTGAACTCATTTAAAATAAGATGATCAGACTTTTCAACATAGGAATTCACATTCCTAAAAACAACAAATAGTGTTAAAATCAGCTGAGCAGGTGTTTCCCAAAAACAAGGAGCCTCTGATTATCAAGTGACTCCAGAAGAACAAGTTTTTATGGTCTCAAATGAAAACTTCCAGGATATTTAGGCTTCTTTTTAGGCCCTCACTGACTGTTGTTACGTATATATCACACTGTTTATTCCTTAGAAATATTATCCTTAATAATTATTATTCCTAGTTTGTTCCTAATTCACCATAACTAACGTCTGTATCAAACAAAATTATTAGCAATTTATCAGCTGTGAAATTTAGAATTTTATAGGTGCAAAAGTTGATTTCTAATTAAAATATCTTCCAAAACGCTCTTTTATTTTTGTTAGAGCTGAATGCAGAATGTGGACACTGAAGATAATTTAAAACCGAACCTGCTACAAATATGAACTTTTAGCATTGATTCAGACCGTATTTAATAAAGCTGCAGGTAGAACATTTAGATTATTTACAGGAAATCTGTTGACTTTTTTTTTTTTCAAAGTGACTAATTGATTGGTTGAAGAGTAGACTTTCTTTAGTTCACTACTGACCTAAATAAAACCTTTTTTTCCAAACTGATTATGCACCAAATGCCTGATATTTTCAGCAGAAAGACTTATTTTTATGTTTGTGTGTTTAATGCTACAGGTGTTTCTTTGCGCAGAAATCAACTCAGTCAAAGCCACAGCTACTGTCAGTGTGACACCTCTGACACAGACAGTCAGTCCAGGTTTCTTTGTCACACCTGTACGTAAGAGCGTCGTGGTGTCAGAGATGAGAAGGTAACGAGCCTAAAACCACCATCAGGATCCACAACTGCCTCTGCTGCAGGAAATCAGAGAAATGCATGTCACAAACAAGTATTTTACATCATCTCCCCGCCTCCGTGAGCAGAATTTATTGTCATGATCTCAGGTCAGTCAGGAGATGTTTGGTGTTAATCCACATTCAGTTAAAGTCCACATTAAAATGAGGGCATCCAGCTCCTGCGGATCAGTTCTGCTGCAGGATGGGAGGAAACTGTAGGAATCTGCAGGCTGCATGCTGCCGACGAAAACATCTTCGTCCCCCCGAACAATGAAGTCTGTCGCTGAGGTGGAGCTTCAGGAGCAGGAGGTGGGAGGAGGTTTCTTATTTGGTCCTTAGGAGTAATTATACTGGATATATTAGTTAAATGCAGTGTTACTGAGTATTTAAACTGGACTTTCTGTTCTGTCAGAGCTCAAGTTTCTTCCTGTCAATCAGTCAGCAAGATGTCAGCAGCTCAACTCTTCATCCCGAGTTTTTACGTATTTCTTTTCAGACAGACATGCGATGAACTGCATGACAACAACAGCAAGAGGGGGATCTTTTCTTTTTTCATGGATTCTTTTTTCATGTTATTGGAGCATTCCTTCCCCCGGAGGAGACACAACAACAGTCTTAGAAATGGACTTCATGGTTTCTATTTGAAAAACAGCTTTTTCTTTTCATCTGCTGGCTGAAGTAAAGAACTGCAGGATTCTTCTTATCATTGCGAATGTAGTGGTGGTAGAGAGATAATAGAGACAGAGAGAGAGTTTAACTATCATCACAACAGTGTGTGTGTCTGTGTGTGTGTTGTATGTAGATGTGTATGAATGTGTGTAGATGTGTGTGTGCTGTACACTGAGTCTGAGTCCCAGCCAGGTCGCTGGTTCTGGTTCTGGCTCCTCCTCCTCAGTACTCGCTCAGGTTGTGCCATTTGGAGATCTGCCTGCGGGGGTTTTCACAGACCTCCCTCCAGTGGGAGGCACCAGAGGGGGCGGGGCTGTGCAGGCCCAGCAGCAGGCGGCCCAGAACCTCGTTCTTGGTGGTCCGGTCGAAGTCGACCACCAGGAACTCCACAGAGATCTCAGGCAGCAGCTCAGGTGGGATGTCGTAGATGAAGGACTCGTTGAAGACGGGGTTCAGCGTGCACTTCTTCACGTGAGTCTTCTTCTTGGCGATGCGCTTACGGCCGTAGAAGACGTTCACCTTCACGTATGGATCTGCGGACACAAGAAAGATCACCTGGTTACCTGAGATGCCTGGATGTAACATCTGAAATCTGAGGAAGGGGAAAGTCAGTACAGGCCTCCTGCAGAGAGTGCTGCATTATGGGTAATCTGCAGCCTTATGGCTGCTCAGCTGGTCAGAGTTTAGAGCCAGTCAGCATTAAAGACTTTAAACTGATCTACTGCAACAGAGGAAATAAATTCAGAGGAGGAGTGAGAGAAGGAAGGAAGGAGGTAGAGAATTAAAGGAGGTGTCTGAATTCTTCATTCTTAGCAGTGCCTGTATCTGAACATTCTCTCCTGTTCTACTCACTGGCTGACAGGCCGGTGATGTCCATCTTAGGCAGGTGTCGGGCCTTGAGGACGACCACGCTGAGGCGGTGAGACACCGGCTGGTAGGACAGAGAGGCCAGCAGCTCCCCACGACTCTCACACTGAAACAGAACCAGAGAAGAACAGACCGACTCCATCATCAGCTGCTTATTTAATCCTGCTGTCAGACACAACACGGGCTGAGCCGTCTGTCAGACAACATGATGTTCCTGCACAAGGTTTGTTCACTGAATCCGAGCAGTTTCACTGTGAAGCAACAATCACAGAAGAAGAAACTGAGTAAACACAGCAGCTGTTTCAGTCCATGTCAGATCATCACATTTATACTTTCATTTTTTAATTTCTGCTCGACCATCCCTGATTTGCCTAAAACTTTTACAGCACAAAATATGGAGATTTATAAAGATTTTTGTATAACTAGCTTGATACATCCAAAACATTTCAAGTTAGATTATTATTTTTGAAAATTTCTTGTTCACCCCAACAATATCTCAGGAACTACTAAAGATAAAAACCTGAAAGCTTCACTATTATTTCTCATCATGTCATTCATTCAGACTGTAATATTGGACAAGTAGATCGAATAATCTCTGATTATGGGTGAGTTGAAGTATGAAAACAAATTGAACCCATCATGAAAAGTTCCGTCTTTGAGCACATTAACAAAAAAAATTGTAATGCTTTAGTAAATGAGTGATATTTTCTGACCCACATGTAGCTGCAGGTCACAATAATACAAAACTAAACTAAATATATAATATTTTAATATAAAATAATTGGTCATCAGTATTTCTCACAGACTGGAGCAGAGAAGCCAAAATATATCCAATTTCGACAAGACTTTTTAATTTCTTAAAAATGACTTAAAACCATTAATCAACTATCCAAATCCTGGAAGATGAATTTATTAGATAACTAATAATTAGTTCTACTCTGTCTATTAAACAAACATGAGTCAGACACTGCTGTATTGGTAAATGTGTCCAACACATCAGCTCTGATCTAATTCAGTTGCTCTAATGAAGCTGGAAGTTGAGCGGCAGACTTTTCTGACTTTTGGAGGTAAACATTTCATTCATTTTACAAGTAAATTGCTGATTGCTACCATGGCCAATCTTAACATTAACAGCCTCTCAAACCAGAGAATTGTCCCACATTATAGTTAAATGTCTTGAATTCTGGACAAAGCAAGACACGTGGTCACATCAACCTGAGCTCAGGAAAACTGTGAGGGACTCACTTTCTTTTATCTTTGTTGACCAAATATTTATAAAATTTAGTTTAGCAGAGAAAATAACTGGGAGGTTAACTAATATGAATAAAAACATCGATACCTACAACTCTAGTTAAATATGACAGAAATCAGCCGGTACAAGGGCCTTAAGAAGATGAGACAGAGACTGATTTTCCAGAAGAACAAGACTCTGCTGTTCATGTTTAAATGTAATTTTTCAGAGCAGCTCAAACTAAATCTCAGACAGATGAAGTAAAATAATTAACTCCTGAATGTTCTTCTGCTCTGTTTTGTTTTCTGATTTTAAACCCAGTAGAGAAGCAGACAAAACAGATGAGTCATGTTCAGTTCATCAGTGACATGTCTGCTGCATTCAGCAGCTTTAACCTGATGAAGATAGAACAAAAGGGAGTCTGTCACTGAGACACTCTGACATCTGATCATCTGAACCCAGCAGAGGTCAGGCAGCCCGTTTCCATGGTAACACACAATACCATCAGCCATTAGTCAGCTTCAACAACAACACCAACAGGCAGAGGAATGTTCTCACGTGAAGTCGCGCTGTCAGGAGGACGAAGCTGAAACTGAATCTCTTGGAACCGAATGTCAGACAACATGAAGAATATCTGTAATAATAAACACTGATGGCATTTTTCTTCTTCTTTTCCAAAGCAACTTGCACATAAATTATACCAAATATTAAGTAATCAACTAAAAATGCCTTAAACAATAGTTCCCATTTAATTTATTATTAAGTCTATGATTCACCTCCAAACCCCAGAACCTGAGAAGAATTATTAACAAAATGTCACCATCAGCCAGAAATTTTAAAGAATTGTCAGATTTTCAACTTTCAACTGGCTCTTGAAATAATTATGTTAGACTTCACTCACCTGCATGTTCCTCTTGGTGATCTCCTGGCTCAGATGGACTCGGCCTGTGCTCGGGTCGACGCCCTTCAGTGGCACCACAGCCTCCCCAATGACGTCATCGCGAGCGAATCGGTCGAAGCTGAGGACCAGGAAGTGCAGGGTGAGCTCGGGCAACGAGCTGTAGGCCACGCCGTAGAAGGTGAAGGTCTCATCGAACAGTGGGTCCAGCGTCTTCCTCAGCACACGGGTCTTGACGCGGTGCTTCTTCTCCGGCAGGATGGTCATCTTCACGTACGGGTCTGAGCTGCCCGCCTGCTCGTCCATGGCGGGAAGGCCACGAGCACCGACGATGGTCACCACCAGCGCCTTCTTGGGGAAGTTGTAGTCGACAGTGAGGCTGATGGACCCCAGGCTGGGCTCGGGTTCTGGCTCCGAGGAGGCAGGCGTGAAGGGCGATGCTGTCTTGCTGCTGGTCTGGCTACTGCTGGCCGAGCTGCTGTCCAGGCAGCAGTAGTCGGCTCGGACCGGCAGCGCCCGCTCCAATCGGGCCTGGCTGTGGGCGAGGCCTGAGCCGGCGGGCGGGACCAGGTGACTCATCTGCAGCTGACCTGGGACGTCCAGGATGTTGTTCTCAGCGTCCACCAGCACCATTCCCCTCCCTGCAGCACCGCCGCAGCCTCGCTCCCCGTCACGGTCGGACCGGTCGGCCCGCCGGATGCCGCGGACGATCCGCTTGCTGCTGCTAAGGGATTCTGGGTAAATGCTAATGCCCTTCAGCATGTGGATGAACTTATAGGGCGGGTCCTCAGCGTCGCAGTAGCGGTCGCCATGTAGCTTATAGCGTCCAGAGACACGAAGGTAGCGGCGCTGGCAGAAAGACCAGAGCAGAACCAGAACCACCACAACCAGAACCAGAACACCAGCTCCCAGGAAGCCTGCCAGCACCGGAGACATGGCTGCAACCGAGACAGAAAAACACACAGAGCCACAACTGTCAACACACCATCAGGTAGGTTCTGTATTGTTATTATTATATAAACAGTGAACTGAATATCTTGAAGTGGAAGTTGGGCAAATAAAAGACTCAAGGATGTCACCTTAAATCAGAATCTAAATTTTTCACCTGTAACAGCAACGTCTATCTGTCAGTCTGTGTTTCTCTTAACCCAGAAATGCTGAAAACCTCAAAATTTAATGTTAAAATCCTAGAATATGGATCCATAGGTTTTAGGAACATGGATGCTAGCGTACCATAATGATTAGCACCATAAACACGCTGTTTAGCTGATATGAACAATAATAATGTGGTTTTGGGGGACACTGAAGATTCTGAGTTCATTCAACTGTATCAATTTGTCTGTCACTACTTTCACACACAGGCCTGGCTCTTCATGTCCTAGAGCAGTGTTTCATCAGACCAATATCCACTGACCTGTCTAGCTTGTTGGATCTGCTGGGAGAACTGGCTCCTACACTAGCTTAGCTCATCGGGTCATTTGGACATGCAAGCCTCACCACCATGACAAGCTAACTGGCCAAGAAGAGACTGGTTGCGTGTCAGACATCAGGATGAGGAGGCTTCCAAACCAGTCTTATGGGAGCCTACCAGAGGTAAAACTAGCAGAGGAAGATGGCCTCTAGCTCCACGGACTGCCTGAAACTGATGCACAGGCTGAGATCAAGTCGTTAATGACAGACTGCATCTTCTGGGGAGGGACTGTCAGTTCAGCTCGAACTATTGTCCATCCAAAGTAAGTGAATCCATTCATGATTAAATTTAGTTTAAGGTAGAAAAGTCCCATTTTGACTTCCAGTGGATCAATTTAGAGGTTATTATTATGTTGATTCACTGCAGCAGCTTTTCATGTCAATGTTGAGAACATTCAGAAAGTTTTTCTGATGCAAATACAAAACGTTTCTATTCTTTATCATATAGAAAAATGATTCTACTGAAGATAGGAGTGTGTGATACTATAAAGTGCATCATGTTGAAATTCTTACTGAATTTCTAACTCATTATATCAACATAATATCACCACTGTGGTTAAAGGTGTACAAAATGCTCCTTTACTAAAACTAACAGCTCTGTGGCTTTTAGTGATCAGCTGGAATTAATACGTGGAACAAAATAAAGAGGGATGATGATCATTTTCCTCTCTGACAACAATTCCTGGCAATAAGTTTTGCAACAAACTCACCACTTTTTCACATATTTAAATTCAATTCTCGTAACTTCGAAAACACAGAAACTGCCACACAGCTGCTGAACTGATACTATGAAACTATTTTCAGTTGATGTGCTTCACTAACATCACCCTGACACCACAGGTAGAATCTAATTTTTCATCACGTATCATTAACTAAAAGGCCTAAATATAGACCCTGGTAATTGGTCGATCCCTGGCAGTGACATCATCACACTGTAACACAGTGATGTCACCACTCTGAGTCTCCTCAGCTCTCATTAGAGACGAAGTGAAATAGGAAGTAGAAGAGTGTGGAGGTCTTTGTTTGCTGTGTACACAAAAGTACAGTTGTTCCGAGGACAGACACACACACACACACACACACACACACACACACACACACACACACACACACACACTGTATTATCAGATGACCTCACTGTAACACATTCTCTCTTAACAGTTTTTTTTTTTTTTTTTTTTTTTTACAGTTTTTGCAGCTACAACACATTTCTACACACTGTGACCTGCAGCAGCACATCAATGACTTTGCAGTCAGGTGATGTGTTCATCCTACATATCCTTCTCCTGCAGCAAAACACAAAACTTGTCAGATCAAGCTGTCAGACAGCCAGAAAGTGTCCTGGATGGAAACCTAATGCAGATGTTAACTCGCACCGAGGCAGCTGCTCTGTGTTTCCCTTCAGTCAGACTGACACCCTTTCTGGAAGCTGCAGGGAGTGTTTACGCTGTTGGTGCATTTCCCATAATCTCTGCAATGAAGGTGCAAACTCAGCACACAGACACAGTATATACACACTATACAGAGAAAATGTGACACCAAAGAAAATCTTGGCCATCATTAAATTTAGATTGGATTTAAATGCCTGGTTTGTTGACTGAAGCTGGAATTTGGTATAGAATTCAATTCAATTCAATTTTATTTATATAGTGCCAATTACAGGTCAAATTGTCTTAAGATGCTTTACAGAACCCATTATAGAACCTTTGTCAGGACAATTTTTTTTTGTACTATTCTCACAATTTTTATCACAAAGATAGATTAAATGATGACGAAAACCAGTAATAGTGTTTATGTTAAACATGCACGTGAAACAGCAGTAATTATGTCCATGCTGGTTTCTTTAGTTTCAGAATTGTCTATCGACTGAAAATCGTGTAATTTTTGTCTACAAAGTCCTGAACAAACAACTTTGTGTAACATGAATTTCTACATAGAGAAGATTCTGTACAATATCAACAGTACTTCTGTTTATTTCCGCTTATTTTAATGTTACTGACTTATGTTGCTATATTTTTGCACTGTTGTCTTTGCTGCAGATTTTCTACTGTGGGATTTATAAAGAATTACCTTATAATAATACAGAAGAAATATCGTATGTTTTGGGTATTTTTTGTGTCTGCTGTATATGTGCACTTTTGTGTTTTGTGAAACAGTTCGCTTTAGTATGTTAGTCATATTACTGTTGCTTTTCTTTGCAGGAGCACTTCACAGACTGAACTACAAACCTGGTTCTATCTGAGTTTGTTAGAAAATAGCTTTTCCTCTTGTTGTGTTGGTCTCTAAAATACTGTAAAGTTTTGACCTCACTGCATTTACAAAATAAACTGAACGGAGCTGCAGAAAGTCCTCCTTCCTGTTGTTGTCGGCTTTCATTCAGACTCCATCAGATGATGTCATGTTTTGGAAAGAGCCGAAAGCAGCTGAGCTCGCTGCCTAGCAACCAACACACACGCGCACACACACACATACACACACACACACACACACACACACACACACACACACTGAGTTGACTTACACTCAGGATAAACTCAGTAACTCTGTTTTTCAATCTTCCAGTAAAGCACTCATTTTTGCGTTTCTCTAATGATTTAACACAAAAGTGAAAATATTCACATTGAAGAAGCCGCAGTCACTGAATTTAGACAGTTTTTATTAAAAGATTACTCAAACTGATTAATTAATTGTCATACTAGCTGATGATTAATTTAACAGCTGACAGCTACTGGATTAATGGTTGCAGCTTTACACAGCATCACATGTTCGACTGATTTTAAAATATGTTCTCCACAACGTCAAATAAAGCTCCTCCTAAACTAACAGCACCAGAAGATCAACATGTTCTGGATTCATTTAGGGAGTCGACATGCTGCAGTGAAACAGAACAAGGACATAAAATAAAAATAAAATCACAAGTCAGCAGCAGAAGTTAAAGATCTCGTCCTCCATTTGGAGTATTTTGGATTCAGCAAGTTCAGGTGAAGTTAAATAAGGACAGAAACAGAGACTTTGTGTCCCAAAGCAACAGAGCTAACAACCAGCTGCAAAACAACACAAACTACAGCAGGATCAACACATGAAGGACAAAAAGAACTAACATTACTTCACTTTAGTTCCATCGGCTATACAACGTGTCAACGTGTTGCACAACCTGAGACTGAAGCAGCTCTGTTGCTTTAATTTTTAGTAAAAACTCTTTAGCTGTCTGATCTTTTATGTCCAAAAGATAGCAGGAATACTGCAACATGGACGTGAAAGCAGCCATTAATCGATTAGCTGTCAACTAATAACTTAATCCATTAAACTATTTTTAGAAATAATATAGGAATTTTAAAATTATAAACAGTCTGAATTCTCTGACTGCTGATTCTTCAATGTGAATGTTTACTGGTTTCTTTCCTCTATGACTGTAAAATGAAGATCTTTGGACAAAAGACATTTGAGGAAATTCTGATCCACATTTTTCACCATTTTCTGACATTTTAGAGACCAAACAACTGATCAATTAATGCAGAAAATATCCAATTAATTAACTGTTAAAATACCTGTCAGTATTTGTACTGTTTAAACATGGAGTTGCAACAACAATATTTTGGATGTAAAAACAATTTGTTAATTACGTCTCTCTGGACTGTTCTTTTTTTTTTTTTTTAAATCAAACTTACTCTGGAGTGTAAAGGAAAAAATACTTTTACTGAAGGACTGAAGAATAAAGACTTTAAATATGTTAACATCAATAGAAAAAATAGATTAATGATATTCTTAATATTAACAACACAAATAAGAGTTTAAAAATTAAATACAAACGTATTTGTACTAAAGTCCTATTTGCGGTTTTTTATCCATTGCTTTTCTAGATTAATCTAAAATGTCTGAAAATTATGAAAACTCTTCATTTCTCAAAACAAAGACATCATCCAGGGTTTTGTTTGGTGGAAAACAGAAAAATATGAATCAAATCATGAAACTAATAAAACAATACAGCTTTTAAATTGATCATCTGTCTGATTAAATGTCTAAATTTTATGTTTTGAGCTGTTTGCTGCTGATTCAGTTTGTGTTTATAGTCTGTATTTATTAAAGTTACTCTGGAGTTTGGTGTAAAAGTAAAAATCTCCAACTTTTATTCCCAAACTGTAGAATAAAGTGGGTCTATAGAGCTATTAAACATTGTTGAATTCAGCCTGCAGAGTCTGAACACTAACAGGCCTGACTGTTTCTTTCATTGTGCTGGTTTATCACATTTAACATTTAACACTTAAAAATTAAATGTTTTGATATTACACTTCATACATTAACGAAATGAAATCAAGGTTCGACTTAACAGCTGCAGAAATATGAGTTTAAATATGGAATAAAACCACATTTTGCAGGTTTTTGTCATTTTTTCTTCGCCGGGAACAGACATGACGTCACCCCGATACCCACCCCGACTGGCACGCGCACGCATGCACGAGAGCGAGGCAGACTGTGCGTGGGAGCGCGAGACCGCCCTGTTTAATTAAACCGACTGTCTGATGATTAAATGTAATGTTTTAATGTAAAAACAGTAAAAAGGAGCTAATATCTGACAACACGCTGCATTTGTATCTCAATTCTAGTCACTAAAATGAGAAATAAGTGGAAAACTGTGATTTTTATCATCGATTTAAACCGTCTGTTTTATCAGTTTTGAGTCTTTGGGCTGATTTATTTCAGAGACAGTGAAAAACACCAATTTTAAGAATTAAAATAGAAAACTGCTTGAATTCAGTAAAAACACCGAGTGTGGCCTGAAAACGCCTCACGAACAGGCAGCTGACCGACACGACACAGGACATTTCAGCCCCGTACACCTGTTAGACTGCAGCTAATAGTGGCAAATACATCTCTAAAACGACACTTGGAGGATTTAGACCGGCTGATTTCGACGGTAAACGGCGGACGGATGGAGCAGAACGGGCCCGACTCTCACCGTAGGCGGGTCCCAGCTCGATGATGTCCGCCATTTTGTGGATGCGGTCCTGACCGAGAAGAGCAGAGATGGAGGGACACCGACTGACCACCGCCGCGTTACTTTACATCCATAGAGCGGCGACGGCACGGAGGAGAAGAATCACCAGAGACAGGCCGCTGGTCCGGGTGAACAAGCCTTCATATGTCCGCTGACGGAGCCGCTCGGGGAAGTTCGGTGTCTGTCGGAGCTCCGCTCGGTGCGCAGTGATGCTCGCGCTCGGATGCAGGGAGGCTGCGCGGAGGAGCTCGCGATGAGACTGAACAGAGGTCGTCTATCAATAAAGATGAGTCACTCGGCGGGAGAAACAGAAGAGCGGTAGCAGAGGGCAACTCCTGGTATTTAAAACGAGGGGAAGAACTACAAATAAAGAAACCTAAAATTAGGGCAAATATAAAATGCAAAGGTTGCGACATAAAAAAGTCAAAATTTTGAAGTAAAAGTCAGAAATTTTGGAAGTAAGATGTCAAACAGCTATATGAATGTAAAAAACCTGCTGATAAAAACAGAATTATGATATAAAAGTGAAACGTTGGGGGACAAAAATGAAAAAAGGTGCAAAATTCCTACAAATAAATACAAAATTCGAAATTATCAAATAAAATTCAGAAATATCTGGTGATAAAAAATAAAAAATAAATAAATAAAATAAAAATTATGATGTAATACCATAGACTGCACATACGTCTATGGTTTTATGTCATAATTTTGAGTTTTTAATCACCAGATTTTTATGAATTTTATTTGATAATTTAAAATTTAGTTTTTTGTTTTATGAAGATTATTAAGTATAAAGATAAATTAAGAATAAATAAAGATCATTATTTTACAGTAGGGTGACCAAGTGTCCCGCTTTGTGCGGAACTGCACAGCAATTTCATCCCTTTTTCCACGTCCCACCCATTGAGACGCTGTCCCGCATTTTGATTGGCAGCTATAATTTTCAAAAGTTAAAACTCTAAAGGACAGATGCTAGGAGTTTTGTTTTTTATCTGGCTTTTTCTATGTTAGTCAAACAGCGCAGATGTGCGATCACGACCAGATTAACCTGTCAGTGACTTGCTGCCGCACCTTGTTGTCAGTTGCCGTAAATTGTGCCAGTGGCGACCGGTCGCGACACACCGCAAAGCAGACACAAACACTAAACTATGGATTTTGGCGGAGATAATGGAAAGTACAGCAAAGAAAAGAAGATGCAGCTTCAACAAAGACTGGGAAACTACATATCACTGGGTGAAGCCGGTGCAAGGTGATTCTCAGAGAGTTTTCTGTGAAGTTTGCCAGAGTTCGTTTTCCGTTTCACACGGTGGGGAGAACGACGTGAAGCGACACAGTACATGCGAGACCCCCCTCTCAGCTTTGGTAAGGTGTCACACATTGTCCCACACATTTATGCTCTTTGTCCCACAATTGGTTTATTGAGATCTGGTCACCCTATTTTACAGTCTATGCGTAAGACTCAAAAACTGTGAATAAAAAGTAAAAATTTAGTGACAAAATCAAAATTATATCTGAAAAGTGAAGAATAGTGCCACAAAGAGAAACAAAAGGACTACACTAATGTCAGTTAGCCAGCTGTCATGTGCAATAAACTAAAGTACAATTAATTTGTGTAAAAATTCTTAAATTTGTCTTCTTAATATCCTTGTGTTCTTCTGCTTTTCTTCTTAATGTTGTATATATAGTGTGTATACGTCATCGCTTTAATTTGTTGTGATTTCTTGCTTTTCTTAATGTCACTTTGCTGCTGTGACGTTGCAAATTCCCTCTTGTGGGACTGATAAAGGACATATAAAATAGATTCTATTCTATTCTATGCTATGCTATGCAAAATGACCACCCAGAGGCAAAAAACAGCACAGAGACAGAAAACCATTTTAAACAAGAAAGGCACTCAGAGAGCGCAGTACTTGTCACATAACTCTGCCGCGTTCCTTAGCAGAGCCGTTAAGTAATACGAGATTAATGAGTTTGAGATTTAAAAGTAAAAAAAAGCAACATAAAAAGGCTCAAATAGCAAAATTGTGACATAAAATTCTAATCTTTACAGCCAGAATCATTAGACTGAGAAGTAAAAATTATCACAGAACAAAAAAAATTTCAAACCACAAGCTACAAGCTTCTTATTATATCTTTTAATTTTGACTTGGTGGGTGACGTCCAAATTTGAAGCTTTTACCTTCGATCGTCTCCTCTATTTTCTGCTGCCTGACATTTGTGGGTCCCAGAAATGTGAACAGAGTGAGACATCTTCACGTCATCCTCCTCTCTGGACTGGTCCTCGCTGGTGTGGAGGCTCCGCCCTCTGCGTTGCGTCACTACAGTGTTAGATAATAAACAGGAAGCGTACTTATATGTACAAAAACAGGATTTGTGCATCAAACAAACAAACCGCTGCAGCAGGTAAACAACAGACAGTTTAACTGATTTTAACTGAAGAAGAATCTCTTCTATTTACTTTATTTCTTCAGATTAAAGCTGCTTTTCATTCCAGATTTCTGCTGCTACATTATTTTTCAGCATTAAAAACCACACAAATCAGACAAAACCACCACAAAGAGACAGAAAGCAACCAAAAGGAGACACCAAACCACCACATAAAGACACAAAATGACTACAAATCAACACAAAAGATCCAAAAACAGACACAAAACAGCCGCAAAGAAACATAAAGTAACCATAAACAACCACAAAACAACTACAAAGAGACAAAAAATGATCACAAATATTCACAAAATGATCACAAGAAACACAAAACCACTACAAACACACAAAAGGCGAGGTGAGGAGTTCCAGGTGTTGGTTCTTACCTCCTGATCATAACTGGACAGTTGTGAACGGCCTGGTGAGGATCTAAGTAGCTGCTGAGTGTCATAGACCATCGGCCTGGTCCTGAGTTCTTGTTGTTTGTTCTCTCCTATATGAAGGTGTGTATTTGTTTCATACAGTATGTCGATGTAAAGCAGTTCCACTCAGGGCCTTAAATCTCCCAGATAAACTTGTTCAACTCGGTCCCATTTCCATTACAGCAGGAAACCTTAGTTATCAGGCTTTCATCCTACAGCTGTGGCTTTAATGATCTAATTATTACTATTTTCCATCAGATATTTCATATCCTGTAATTTAACTGCAGCACTAGTTCCACACCATTCTGGTCTATGATGGTTTTACAGTAGTTTTCTGTTTTTTAATTATATAGAACAATGTGTGAAGTTACAGACATTATTTGTAAATTATCAACCCAACAGTTGTTCTAAGTATCAATATTGTCATAATTCATTTCCATTTTTTTCTTATACTATATTAGTTTCTGCTTTCTTAAATTACATATAAACTGAAGTAAAATGACAATAAATATCTGTAATTAAGTACATAGCTCTTTATATAAAGGTTTATGATTTACTATCAACTTCACTGATGAAGGTCAATGTTATTAGTTTTATATTTATGCGTTCTTTAGCATTTAAACGCTGTAATACTGGATACAAATTAATAAAACGTGCATGTCTTTTATATAACTAGTATAGTTTGTTCAAGGTGTTACAGTATGTTTCACTAAAAATCTATAAAACAAAAGAGTTTTTCTGCAAGACATGTAATAAAAATATCCCAAACAAGTGTTGTAATTATCAGCACCTTTATTGGCTGAGATTCTGACTGTGTGACCAGAGTTACTGAATCTTCCTGTAGAGGTACACAGTTCCATGGAGGAACCTCTCATCCTGGGTCGATTCTCGACATGCAAATGAAGCCTCCTGCAGGAAAAACAGGACCTGAAGCTGCTCCTTCTTTAAGAGGAACCAACAACATTGTCTGAACTTGTTCAGAGCCTCCAATTTGTGGTAAAACACTCTGTACAATTAGAGGAATAAATCCTCAACCCTGACTAGATTTAAAAACGGAATGATTGATTTCGCTGTCGTTCCTCCCCTCAGAGGTCTAGTAGCAGCTGGACCAGAACATCTGCTGGCTGGAGGTGGAGCCTGCTGGTGTTCACAGGGTTCATTTAAAGAAAAGAACCAGCTCAAATCCATGAACTGTTCAGCAGATTTCAGCTGCTTTGTTTTACTGAAGTCGTTTAAATTAAACAGAAAAATAATTGTTTCAGTTTCCGGTAAATTCATAGATTTAGTGTTTCTGTGACCATCTTAGAACTTTTGGTTCAATTTTATTTTGCTAATAACAAAATGATTTATTTTTGGCCAGTTAAAAAAAACAACATGTAGAATAATAGGATTTGATGAATATCGCAATTTTAAGCTGAGATTTGGTTTCCGCTGGAATCACATGTTACACACAGTAAGTTTAAGGACATTTGGAGTGTTGAAAATCTAAAAATTCTTACTGTTTTTACCATTTCTGGCTGATAAATGATGAATTTTTGGTTTTGATACATCACATTTTTCAAATCTGAGTTTTGTGTTCAGAGGGTTAAGAGGGACACGATGAAAGCAAAGTCACATAATGAAAACAAAGAGACACAAAATGAAAACGAAAAGATAGAAATGACCACAAACAAGCACAAACCGTCAATAAACAAACAATAAATGACCACAAACTGACAGAAAATCTCAGAGCAGGAACATTTCCTGGAGCGTTGTCCTGTTGCTGAGGAATCTCTGACCTTTAACTTCTGACCCTGCAGGAATCAGGATGGACAGTTCTGCATGAGAGATATAAAGTCGCTTCAATTTAATGTGAATCTCGTTAAAGGCCTGAACTGGAGGTGATTCTGTGACGTTTCCTGCAGCTTCAGACCAGCAGATGGCAGCATTGAACAGCAATGGCTCAGCAACACACCTGCACCAGGTGAACATTTAAAGAGGTAGTTTCACACTCACATATTCTCACACTGAAGAAAAACAAATCAAAGAATGGAGGATGAAAGAGACG
Organism: Amphiprion ocellaris; assembly: GCF_022539595.1. Lineage (NCBI taxonomy): Eukaryota > Metazoa > Chordata > Actinopteri > Pomacentridae > Amphiprion > Amphiprion ocellaris. Next base: position 23,414,127 of record NC_072774.1, read on the forward strand.
ACACGGTTTTCTAAAGTCGAAATGACACTGATGTTTCTATAAAATAATATGTTCAGAAAATACAGCTTTACGGTAATAAAATCTAATCCAGATAATAATAGTGTTTGGAGACTTTCCTTCTGGAGTCTCCTCAGAAATTTCCAAGAACTCATGAGCTCAGTTTTTCCAAAATCCTGGTTCTGTTTGGAAGTGAATGAATCCTGGACTCCTTATCTGGAACATTCAGAGTCATTCAAACAAAACATTAAATGCTTTAATAACTTAATAACTCCTTCTTTGAGGTTGTAATGTTATTTTCTGAATGCTGTGTGTCTGAATACTGAACTGTTGTTGATGTGGAGGAGGTTTGATTTCAGATGGGGCTGTTTTCTTTATTTAAAATCTATCGAGGTTAATTACATTCCATTCACTGTTAAAAGATCATCAGAGTTCCCCCCCCCCCCCCCCCCCCCAGAATTGTGCCTTTTTGAATTCTGAGAAAAAAATGAACAGATTTTTAAAAAAATCTTGTTTCGTAGACAATCAACAACGTACATTAATCAACATACAAGTAAATGTACCTGAATTAGCCAAAGGACCGATTTCTCCAAAATGATTTGTCGCTCAGTATGTATAGAATAGTATGATGACGATCACCTTATCATGAAATTACAGCATGTAATACAAAGATTCAAAATAATTAGGAATGTTTTTAATTTTGGAGTTTCTTTTTACAAGAACTAACAAGCTCAGTTTTTCCAAAATCCTCCTTCTGCTCTTTGAAAACGATCAGAGGCATTTAATTAAAAGTATTCAATGCTTTTATTTCATCACATAAGAGATTATAAACATAAAAATAAATGTAAATGTACCTGAGTGATCCAGAAAGTTCATTTTTACAGGAAGTCCTTCTTGATGTTGTTAGGCTCCAAAATAAGTGGTTAAAATGTAATATGTACCAGAGTTAAAACAACCTTTGTTCTAATTAAAGCTGATGCACATATACATGTCATTAAATACAGTTAAAACAGCATAATTCAGTCAAAGACAGATTTATTATGAATCTAACCTTTTCAAAGATTACAACTGGTTTTCAATGAATCTGTTCTTATAATTAAGAACAATAAATAAATATGATCTTAACTCTGTGGTTTTAATGTGATGATCTGAAAGAAGAGACTGTCTGAACTAGTTTCCCGGTGTGCTCTCTAAACGTAGAATCTTATAAACTTGATAAACATTATGAGGAAAACATTAAACAGGATCACAGGAAAGTTTCACGCCGTTGTTTGTTCTGGACCTGCAGCGGAAACTGAAACAAAGGAGACAAAGACTTTTAAAAGGATGTTTCCAAAGATGTCACCTTCTCCCTCTGAGGAACTAGTAAAGAGAAAACAAAGACACCAAACAGTTTTAAATGGCAGGATTTCATACTTTTGTTCATCATAAAAGAGTGTTTGTTGAATAAATACATCTCCTTTGGCCAAATTGTGGTCTATTATCTGTTTTCTGTTTTTGTGTCGGCTAGTTTCTGATCAGGGAGGGCAAGTAATGATCTCTGAGAAACAAGAAAAGCTAATGAAAGAAAACTTGATATCTGTTGCAGCTTGAAGTATGAGGATGTTTTACAACAGAGAAGTTGGAGACGAGCTTTAGTTTGTTATGAAATGAGTCAGAAGAGCTGAAAGCCGAATGATGACATGAGGAGGAATTTGTGAAAGCGGATGATGGAGTTACCAAACTGTTTTGATTGTGAGTCAGTTTCTCACTCAAACGTCAGCTGTTTAACGTTTACTTGAAGACAAAAACGTTGGACATTCAAGATGTTTAACTTGAAATATAGCATTAATGGCAATGCTAGTTTTCTCAGTAGTTTGTGTAATATCAGTTCCATCATCATGTGTAATTATTTCACTACCTCAGCATCCCTGCCAGGATTACCTTTTATTTTTTATAGTCTAGTTTTATTTTAGCAACCCTAATGAGGATTAAGTGGTGTATCGATAATTGATGGATGGATCTAACTGCTTGTCTACTATTCACTGCAGTTCTTGTATCACAATATCTGGTAAAATAATGTCCATCAGTATTTATAGTCTTGTAAATATAACAGGAAGTGGAAGGAAGGGTGGGTGGTGGTGACTCACCTGCTCTGTCACTTCCTTTTTGCTGTAGTTTTCTCATAAGCAAAGTTCTGTGAAGATGGAGGTAAAAACAGAGTGACTGGGGAGTCCCAGCTTTTAAAAATAATTGTGATTGTATAAATGTAATGTTTCTTATTGTTGCTTTGATGCACAACATGGGTCAAAAGTGATCCAAATCCAGTGGAAAATGGGTATCTCCTGACCCACACTGCGCATTAAAGGGTTAATAGCATTAAATTTTGTCGTTTGTCATGAGATTTAGTTTTCACCTTAAAAAATAAAGTTATAAATAAACACGTCAATAGTTCAGGTGAACCAGAAACATGAAAGTTTTTATTGGCAGCTGCTGAAAGAATCAACGATAACATTAATGAAGCTGGAGATGAGCAGAAGCTCTGAGGTGCAGACTATTGATGCTGTTTTAAGAAACTAAAGATCTAACTACATGTTTGTGAGGTGTTTATGAGATATTAACAGCATCATGCTGTAAACAACCGGAGTATAAGAAATCTGCAGATAAAACATTATTTTTGAAATATTGTGAAACACAAAACGAAACGTGTAGAAACTGATTCTAGTTATCAAGGATTCCTCCAGCAGACGGTTCTCTGAGGATCTCCTTCTAAGGAGCAGGTTTCAGTATAAACAGGTCTGAAGTGTTGGCTTTGATCTGCTTCTTAGTGACACTAGGACTTAAACTGGGAGGTTCCGTGTTTCTAGAGTGATGTGTGTTCTGGAGGTGACTTTTACCTTTTGATGACAACCAACACGACAGTGATGATGAGAACCGTGTGCAGAGTGAAGAGAACCACACGATCAACTGGCACTGTTCCTCCATGTTCTCCTGTAAAACATCACACTGTTCTTAGTACCGCTGGTAGAGTTATGCCTCAGGAATCAGATGAATCTGTACAGCTGCTCTGCTCCTAGTCTGTTCTTGTTATTTCGGTAGTGAAGAATAAAAGGATACAAAATCACAACAGAAAGATGCAAAGTTATCACAAAAAGATGTATGATCACCACGAAAACGCACAAAATCACCACAAAAAGAGGCAATGTTATTACGAAGATTTGAAATTACTATAAAAAGAACAAAATCAACACAAAGGAACAAAATCAACTCAACATCACTTAGTATCACCTCAAAAACTTGAGAAATCACCCAAAAAAAAAGATACAACATCATCACATAGATACACAAAGTCATCATAAAAAGATGCAAAATTTTCACATAAAGTAGTGCTGATATATTTTCATAAATCCTCTGCTGCCAGTCTGATCTTATTTCGGTATAAATAAGCTGGTTATGGTGATTAATAATGCTGCTAATACCATCTAGTTCTGTTGGTTTAGGATTCATTCTGCTGCTAGCATCACTGAGAGGAACATTTAGTTCTACTGAGAACCCACAGGTTTGTTTTCCTCCTGGAACCAGTCAGATGATCCCACTTTCTGCCTTAATGTTCAGACAATCCGCACTGAGGAAAACTTGATGCATCTCTGGTTTCTGAACTAGTTTGTGACTGTTTATTTGGACTTCAGAGATAACAAATCTAAAATGATGTATTTCATGTGTTTGTTCACATTTGACTCCATAATGACACATCTGGAAAATGTAGCTCGATTATAAGATCTGCAGCATCAGCATTGTGAAATACAGTCACACAGAGGAAGGAAGGTTTACCTCAAACACACCATTAAAAGGCAGCTTGCACAGTTCTCATTTTCCATTAATGACCTACAGGAGAATCAGTTTTATAGCAATTTACTCCATTTTCACTGTACATGGAGACGCTTTTTAAAACGTTATTTAAAAGAGTCAGTCTGTCGCCAAATTCTTAAAAGTAAATGAAAGAAAAAGCCAAATAAAATGTTCAGACACTGCTGCCAGTCCTGAGTCTGCACATTATCTTGTAGTTATAAGATGAACTATAAAATGTGGATCTTTTCTGCTGTAAAAACTGAACTTTGCTCGATAAATCCTCCAGATTTAATGAGATGAAACCAACCTTCAGGCTCCAGCTGCAGACTGAACGGTGCTGACAGCGAGTTCGTCCTCAGAGCACAGCTGTAGTTCCCAGAATCCTTTGCAGTCAGCGGGCCGATCTGGATTGTGGGGCCAGATTCTGGGAGGGCGTAGCCATCTTTGGACCAGTTGACCTTCAGCTGGTGGAAGGTGCAGAGTGAAGAGCAGCGCAGGGTGACAGTTTCACCTTCGTTAAAGTCACGGCTGGAGCCAACCACCTCCATTCTGGGTTCATCTGAAACGTTTTAACGTCACTTTAATCCTCAATAATTCATTATAATCACTGAGTTAAAGAACTGATGGTGCAAGTTCATCATCAGAAAATTATCTGCAACCATTTTGATAATTGTTTTGTTTTTATTTCTCCCTTATTTTGCCCAAATTCTTTGGTGTCAGTTTCCCAAATAAAATATTTTGCTGCTTGTCGTACATTACAATTATTGAATATATTGAAGTTTTGGACTAAAAAGAAAAGACAACACTTTGACTAGATTAGTTTTTTGTTTTTTTTTAACTCTTTCAAAGATTTATATACTAAATGGTTTATGATGTTTCACAGTAGGAGTGAGCGAATTAAAGAAAGTAAAGAAATGAATTGGTTTCAGCCACAGTTGTATGTTGTCATTCATAATAGTGATATTACTGGTTAAAATTAAAACATATTAGTCTATATTTTTGTCCCCCCTCCCCCCTTGTGCCAGTGAGAAAAATTACAGAAACTCTCAGACTGAAATCCTTCCTCTGAATGCATTTCTTTTTTTTATCTTTAGTAGAGCAGCAAAAGTCAATATTATAAAGCAATATTTTAAACAATAAATATTACTGAAATGTGAATAAAATGTTTAAAATGAAGTGTGTGGTGCTAGAAATCCTATCTCCAGATGTAAGAGAACACGACACAGACCAGAACTGATAAACATTAAGGTAACATCTGACAGTAGGAACCTGTCAGACACCAACAGGTGAATTATTCAGGTGTTATTAGAAGGTCACTTTGTTGCTGCTACAGTCTGATAATGTGCTCCTCTGTCTCTCTCTAAACAACAGCTTTCAGTGATTGGCTGTCACTGTGAAGTATCACCAATCAGAAGGAGGTGTGGGCGGTGCTTTACCGAGACAGAGAGCAGCTGCATCAGAGCCAAAGATAGCCTTTAATATATTTAGTGATAATCAGCCAATAGAAATACTAAATCCGATAATCAGAAAAATACAAACATTGGCTCCAAGAATCAGCTGATCTGTAGATCAGAAATGTCGTTTTAGAGCAGCAGGGGAGTTTAGAGGCTACAGTCCACAGGGTAGTTCCTGTTTGGCTTCCTAGTGGTTGTAGAAATGTTCTATCTCATATCTCACCAACAACAATGACATTCACTCCTTTCGTTCCGGTAAAATTCCCCCTCGGATCCTTTGTTTCCATTCTGAAGCGAAAGGTTGCATCATCATTCGCCTGCAGATCTAAGATCTGTAAAGTGCAGTTTCCCTTCTTGTCTCCGAGGTATCTGTAGCGAGGCTGGTTCTCTGTGGACTCGCTGTTGTAGACAGATGGAGTCCCACCCTGACAGATCTCATGGTTCTTACACCAGACCACTCTGACAACCTCCATCCTAGTTGTTTTAATGTTGGCTACTCCTCTAGATATTTCGTATGGAGGAGTGAAGGTGCAGGGCAGGGTGACCGTTGATCCCCTCACTGCACAGATATCTGAGTGTTTATAGTTCACAGATTGACCCCCTACACCTGGAATAAAGAAAACACGCAGCTTTAATTTAGTGCAAATACTGGACTGTTCAGAAACTGAAAATGATGAAAATACATGTAAAATATTGATATTTTTAGCTGACTTGAATACAATAAAATAGTGTAATTTTCTGGTCACAGATTGCAAACAAATGATTATTAATAAAAATAAAGATTTTTTTTGGCCTGCTTTACTTTTTTGCTGTTTTTTTAGATTTAAATACAGTACAAACAAGTTTTAAAGTCAAATGTAAGTTTGTTGTATAATTCATAAAAATACAGATTTTTGATGTTACATAATTTCCAGTTTTGTTCTTAATATATTATTTTTTCTCTTAAATAAAGAAATTATATGTAAAGTAACATTGTTTTTGCTAATTTAAATACAAAACAGAATGAATTGTTATTGATAAAATTATAGGAAAAATCTGTAATTTACAACTAAATATATGTGATATAATAATGTCTGCTAATTTCAAAACTGAAATAAAATGTAGTTTAACATAAATGAACAAATTACTATTTATAAAAATACAGATTTGTGATGTGGACATTATGTGTTTATTTATTGTACAACATATACATTCTATTTTTAAAATTATTTATATTTTTCTTTTTTTACTAGTTATTGGATAAAAGTTTTTTATATACTTATAGACTTCAAATATCTCTAAAATAAAAGTTTGGTCATTTTAATACAGTTAAAAATGTGTCAAAGAAATGAATAATAAATGATTTGACTTGTTCAACAAACCCAGAAAATCTGTAAAATAGCATTAAATAAAAATGTTGATTTTTTTAAAGTGTACTTTGGTTAGAGTGAGAATGTTTAGGAAGCAGAAGTTCAAGCAAATGAACAGAAAAGTGAAAATGGGAAGAAATATCAAAATAATTCAGAGTTTCTGAGCTACTGCTTCACAAACATTTGATCTGATGTAAACAAAAACAAACAGCTTAGGAAAATTACATATGAATATATGAATGTATAAATATGTGAACATAAACATGCAAACATATTTAACACATGAATTTATTCAACATATATACCTGTAAACGTGTTACCTGCCAGCAGAAACAGTAGGAAGCAGAAAGTCTTCATGTCTGTTTTGTTGTGATGGTCCAGATGCTGATTAACTGATAGACTGACTGACTGCAGCTATTTAAGTCTCTTTCTAACTTCCTCTTTTGCTACCCAACAGCTATTTTCTAACTTCCTGCTCATCGACTCTTCATTTCTGCTGCTGTGTTGCTGATTTTCATCAGAAGTGACGCAGACGAGTTGCTTCTGAGGAATAACAGTGAACATCTGCAGCTTCCATCACAGCTTCATGTTGAAACGTCACAGCTCATCACATCAAATCTGCAGAATAATCAGATTTATTCATTAAAATTTGACAACGCTGGTGTCAGCAGTTCTTTAAACATTATAGATACTGAAGAATCAATAAGCTCCAATATTAAATGTTCTGTTGTTGGTTTTTTATAAGTTAGAAGAACTTTTTGTTGCACGTTGATCTATGAAGCATTTTCATTTTCCCAAACTATGTGAAGAATTAACTGATTGACTTGAAACCGTAATTTGAAACCACACATTGATCAGATCAAGCTAACAAATACTGAGACTGACACTGTTTTTGGTCCGTACGGATCTGGTAATTGGATTTTCCGTTCTGAAGCGGGTATTGAAAAACAAAAAACGAGTGGTTATTTGATTTTCGTTTTAAAATAGAAAAATTAAAATTGAAATACAAGGCGTTTTTCCTTTTCATGATCAAAAAGGGATATACGAAATTTTAAAAATGCTTTGATTTTCATTTTATATTTACAATAACAAAAAAAAGAAAATCAGCAAGAGACAGAAACAAAAAAAGGTCCGTTTTTTTTTATTTTCTGGGACCGGAAATGGTCATCAGCAAGTGTGGAGCCAAACGACAACAAGATTCTCAGAGGGCGGAGCCAGAGAGCAGTGATTGGTCAGACCAAAGATAGAAGACAGCACGCTAGCGTATCTAGTCTGTGTTTATCTATGGTCGGCACGTCTGGTAGCATCTCTGGCTGCTGTTGACCTTGTTTTTGGAGTAAAACACGGTAAGAAGATAAATACTTCTAACCTGTAGCGTTGTTTTGTTGTACGTTAAGTCAGCGACTTGTGAAGAGTTGTGTTTTGTTATGTTTGAGCAGTTGGTCTGGACGCGTTAGCTAGCTAAGCGGCTAAGTTAGCTAGCGGGCTAATTAACACAGGTGGCTAACTTACCGCTGAACACCTGTGTTAGTTGCTGCAGCAGCTGTCCGTCATTATTAGATGACCTTCTCAACCTGTATTTCTCTGCTGTGTATTTTAGCTTTTAAAAAAGTTATTTTACTTTAAGGTTAACTGAAACCTGTTGAGCTGCACTGAAGTTTAACATTCAGCTGGTTTGAATTAAACAACGCTTAACAACATTGCGCAACATTACCTCTCTGAATCTCCATAATTTCATTAAATTCCTTCTCTCTTCCACTGCTCAAGTTCAATCCAGTATATAAAGTGACATTAATAGTGAATAAACTAACAACCAGCCATTGTATTTATTTATTACTGCATGTATTTGTAGTAAAACATGAGTTGAAACATCCTACTTTTGGATCTAGAACTGCACAAGCCGTTCATTTTCAGTCACCTGACGAGTTAAACTCCCCTTTTTATGTGAGGTTGAAGCAGAAAGTCTGAGTTAACAAAATAAGTTCTTTATAATTTGCGATACCTGTTATCTCTGACTGAGGCTTTAGTTTTTGTTGAGCCGATTTACATGTAGAAACTTTGTTCAGGAAAATTTCTCAGTAGCTCAGAGGACAGGCTGCTTTTTACACAACCTTGTAAGAGAATGTCTGTCAATGCTTTCAGCAGAATTTAGAAACACGACACTTTCTAAACATATTTTGAGGCTGTGAGGTTGAACGTTTGAGAGTATATCAGTGTGTTTTTTGTGGTCTTTCTGTTTCTAGGTGGAAGCTGAATTAGTGAGGATGACTCCTGCTCCTGTCATCTCTAAGCTCCTCACACATCTTTACCTGCACATGAGGAAAATCACTCCTGTAGAATGCAGGTATGTTTGTCATTATTATAAAAAGATGTTGCCTGGTGACCTGTCAGAAACCCATTATACAGAGTCAGCCAAAATAATGTTTACACACATCAGGAAAAGAAAAACTTGCATAAATATTTCAATACCAAATTTATTCAGACATCACAAGATTAATAAAAGTTATCTTTGGCCTCTACAATTACAAGAGGTGCTCAAAGTGGTGGCCACTGGCTTCCAGACATTTCTGTTGTGTTGTAGACGTCACTTGTTGATGCTCCATTCATGAGGGTAATGCCATCTGTTGGGAAAACATCGTACAACAGGACACAGAGTTATCGTGATTTGATCAAACTTAGAAAGAGGAATCTATATGTATAGAAGTACTTATACAAATGAAATATTTATAAAAGTTTTTCTTTTCCTGATGTGTGTACATTATTTACTCTGAACTTAATGAGAACAAAACCGTCATTTAATTGTTGCTTTGAAAGCTTCTTTAGTGAAAACCAGCTGGTGTTCTGCTTTGAAACAAACTGCTGTTGAGGTCTGTGTTTTTAGGTTTAACCCCACAGTTTCTGAATGAACTGATAGTTTTTTTTCCTGATCAATGTGGACATTATAATTGATGGTAACATTTACTGATCATATAATCAGCATGACAATATAACAGTATAACCTTCTGACCACCTGACTAATACTGTGTTGGTCCCTTTATGCTGCTAAAACTCCTCTGACCCAGTGGTTCATCAGAACCTCTGGGGATGTCCTGTGGATTCTGTGGATCCTGTGGGTTGCAGGGTGGGTCCTACCTAGACCAGGCTGATCCTGGACCATCCCACAGATGCTCAATCAGATCTGGATGTGGGGAGTGTGGAACCCAGGTGAACAGCTTAGCTCTGTCGTGTTCCTCGGACCACTCCTGAGCAGTTTGTTTGTCCTGCTGAGGGAGGCAGCTGGCATCAAGGACTGCTGTTGCCATGGAGACTAGGGGGTTGTTTGTCCTGCAGTGTTTAGGTGGTGGTACATGTCAAACATCCACATGAATGTCAAGGTTTCCCAGCAGAACGTTACATTAGAACAAGATGATGGATGTTGTTCTCTTCAGCTGTCAGTGGTCAGAATGTTGTGGCTGATTGGTGGATCTGTCTGCCTTTACTCTGACATCCAGAGTTATACAAAAGTGTAGTATGTGTGCAGTGCACAAGAGATTTACTTTATTGTATGCATTTCTTTTTTTTAAAGGGAGAGCATTTTTGAATCCACCTGAAGAAGACCTAATCTTACCCTTCAAAGGATAGTTAATTGTTACTACAGCTTCCATAGTGGTCCCATCAGAGAAAATCATATCCATATACAGATTTTTATTAATTCCAGGGCTGGTTCAGTAAAGATTATAATAATAACTACATCAGATAATTCTTGGTCGCAGTTGGAATTTTGCAGCCTGAGAGATGGTTGAGAAGGTTTGCAGTTCTTGTTTTAGCAAAATATGTTATAATAGAAGATCTTTATTGTCATTGTACATGAAATTATCTGCAAACCAGCAAAGTGCATCAGTCTGAGGTATCTAAAAATAAATAAAGAAAAATGCTTCTAAAGCCAATAATAAATGGACTATTTTGAGGAAATATTGTAAAAAGGAAAGAAAAGCTCCATTCTCACTCCTCTCAGGATAAACTGTCATTAAAATTGACTTTAAATTTAGCTTCAACATGAGATAAAAACATTTACTTTCATTACTGATGTTGTCAAGTTTTAATAAAGTTCATGCTACTTTTATAAAATGATGAAAGTGAATAAATTGTATTTCTGTGATCTGTGTTTGATTTCTGTCTTTTCTCCTGTCATCCAGATGTTCAGAGGGAGATGATGCCACATCTGGTCCAGCTGATGGAAGGTCTTGAAGTTCTCTGACTGGCCTCGACTGAAGATGGTCGTCTCACTGGATTTAAGGTTCAGATGCTCAGTAACAAACTCCACCAATGAGCCAACAAGGAAGCTTTAGGTTTATTAAATGTTGCTATGAAGGTTTCGCTGTTTTTCTTTGTGAATGCAATGTGCTCCAACTGAAACTTGAATTAGAACTTAGAAGTAAATCCTTCCATCTGAAAGGATTTAGTTGCATTAATAACCTCATAACATTATAATTTTTCTTCCAGTCTTGGTTGGAAATAGAATCTCTGTATTGATTCAGTTAAAAACTGAACTTCACAGCATGTTGAAGCAAAACAACCAGATGAAAACTGTGATGGTGTTGGATTGTCAGACCGTAATGTTGCAGCTCAAAGCAGCTTTTCTATCTCAGTTCATTCTGACATTCAGCTATGAATCAACACAGCAGATGGTGATCCATGCTGTGAAAGTCTCACATCTCCTGATTTAATGGAGCTGCTTTGCACTTTTTACACTGTTTATTCACCAACACTTTATTTAATAAAAGTCCCATCTAGTTTTTATGAGGAATGTGATGTTTTAATTTCTCTGTGAATAACTGCAGTCTAATGCAACAGCTGGAGTTGTAACATCTGTCCTGATATTGATCATGAAGTATTGATCAGAGTACTTATGGTCAGCAGTCATCCCTGAAGTTTTATATTAAAATCTTTACTTGTGTTGTGAACTTTGGTAAGAAGCAGAAACGTTAGCGTTGCCATGGATACATGAGTGTTAAATTCTGTCCATGTTTCCATTTTGGGAAATTCAGTCCAGTTCCAGAATGTGGAGGAATTTAGTCTCACAATCACAGACAACAAATATTATCTGAAAGTCGGGTTATTGTTGTTTATCAGCACAATACAAAAAGATTAATGTTAGAAATATTCCAGTTCAGACTCTAGAATATCATGATTTATGTAAATTTACCTCAATAATATGAATGTTCAGGTTAAGATTGTACAGTGATATTTATTATGTAAGTTTAGCTGATTAAAGTTTATAACTCTGCACTGAAGTATTATTTAAATTGACATCATTATTATGATATTTAGGGTCAGACCCTACAGTATTGAGATTAAGAAATCAAATATTCTATGAAATGTAAATACACTGAACTCATTTGGATATATTTAAGTGAGACTCTACAATATTATTTGACACAAATCTATCTAAATCAAAATTTTAATAATTTTCACACCAAACATTTACTGATTTAAACATTAAAATCACTCCTTTCTAATCCTCTGCTATACTTTCAAACCTGAGGCCTTAAATAGAAACACACAAGGATCTGATTGAAGGAACTTCTGCAGAGTCCTGGTTCCAGAACATGATGATAGAATTATAGACAAACTTTAACAAAAGCTGCCTGAGAGTTTACAGGTTTTTATTTATGGATTTCTTCAGTAATTTAATGAGTGTTATCAGCAATAATCAAGTGTTCATTTGATGAACTTCATTTCCTAAAACATACAGAATTGGAGCTCATATCTTTGGCAGCTGTAAAGTTTCTGCTCCTTCAAAGTTCACAACACAATGAATGAATTCCTAAAACACTCTCAGTGTTGGAGAGCGTTTGTGATGCTGAAGCAGTGATCAGTTTTTCTGTTTCTTCTCTGGAGATGCACAATGAGGGACGTCTGCAGAGACTGAGAAAGAGTCTCACCACATCCTGACATGAGGAAAAAGACTTTATTGAAGACTACAATGAGAAAAACTATCAGACAGCAGACGGCTGCATTCAAGGTGAGCTCTGAACATTTGATCTGGAACAGGAATTCAATAACTGCAGCATGAGCTTCATTTCAGTCTGTAGCTGCTGAATTCATGGATGAACCATCTGGCACTAGAGAGGAAGACCATCAAACATCCACATCAGCTGATGGAGGTCCAAGAGTCTCACCAAACAAACAACCTACAGAGTGAAGACCTCAAATCTGATTGGATGGCCTCCTATTCAGCCACGTGTGAACAAATGCCTCTAAGTTGATTTGTTTTCTAAAATAAATCTAGTTTGAGTCCTAATCTATGCCTGTGTGTTTGCTTCTTTACACCGCTGTTAACAGTTTAGGCTGTTAGATTGTTCCAGATAAGACAAGTACAAGATTCTTCAGAGCCGTTCTACCACGAGCCTGACAGGAAGAACTCCAACAGCTACTGAATGTTCCTGTGGTTCCCTCAAGGCTACAGGAGGAGCCCTACGAGGACAAGAAGGTCCACCTGATGGCAGCCAGTCGCTGTGGTTCAAAGCCAACATCGACTACGTGGACTTCTACTGGACCACACGGAGGCCTTCAAACCAGACCAACAAGTTCACCGACTCCCCGACTCGTGGGTCTGAGGACGCCGCCGAGCCTCGGCCCAGCCGGCCTCCTGTCTGTGGGTGTTTGAATGCTGAGAGGTTTGTGGATGCATGTGAACGTGTCTGTGTTGAAACAGCAGCTTTTGACTCACTAACGCCGGGAAAAACCAAGAGCTCCTTTATTTGTGACTTCCACTAAAAAAACTGATGAAAATAAGTTTGCCAGGGTTCTGACTGATAACAGATTATTAAATAATGAAAATAATCGTTTAAATATTCCTTTAAACAATCCTTTCAGGTCTACATTTCCTTTACACTGACTTCTTGGTATATGTACAAGTATTTTGGGTGGAATATACCATTAAGCCCAATGTTCAAGGGTTCTTCTGGGAATATACCATTAAACCAAACTTTTAGGTAAATGTTCCATGATGTTGGGTAGAATATACCATCAGATCAACCTTTTAGGTCTACATTGGAAGATTTTAGAGTAGAATATTACTCCAAACCATCCTTTAGGTCTACATTTCAGGTGGAATACTCCTTTACACCAAGATTTTTTGGTCTACATTGAAGGATTTTTTTCTAAACCACCCTTTCGGGTCTATATTTGGGGTTTTAGGTGGAATATTCCTTTTAACCAGCCCCTCAGGTCTCTTTGAGGATTTTGGATGTAATACTCGGTTAAACCAACATTTTAGGTGCATGTCCAAGGATTTTTGGTGGAATGTTCCTTTAAGGTGGATGTTTGAGGACCTTGTAGGTGGAATACTTCCTGAAACCAACCTTTTAGATCAACATTCAAAGATTTAAGGTGGAATATTCCTTTAAACCAACCTAAATTTCATGTTTTGATCATTATCAAGTGAGAAACCTCAATCCAGACTCCTCGTAATGATGTTTGAGATTTATGCTACTGTTATTTGTTTAGTCCAGACTAAATGACAGAAATCCACAACTGTAATTTTATTTCAGGACTCGGTTATTAAATGTCAAAACAATCCATGTGACTCGAAAAACTCAACAGCTGTACAAACTCTAAGATTAAACTCTCCACAAGGATCCAAAATAAGTTGGACTTCTACATGAGAGCTTGAATTATTCTTCATCTACTTCCTGAAAAGTTTGGTCAATAAAAAAGACAAAAACTAATATTTTCAGCTGAACTACAGACAGACTTTGTGATTTTTCTGCTCACATGTTGTGTTGTTGTAAACGTACTCTTTCAAATAAATAGCCTCCTTACCCCCTGGAAACCAGCGTTTGTCCTGTTTTTGTGTTGCTCCTCGGCAACCCTAGACAGCCGGGTCGTAATGTTTTTTGAACAACACACCATACTATGACGTTTTTACAATGATGGTTCTACTATGGAACCAGTTTGACATGTTCAGGCGTTCTTTGTGTCAAAACTCAGAGATTTCAGGTATCAGAAGGTGGTTTTCAACTTTCTTTGTTAACTTTCTGCCTCAACTTTAAACTAAATTTCCTTCACTAACCCAGCCCTCTGGACTTCCAGTAAGCTGTGTTCCTATTGGCTGTCCAGGTGGCTGCTTGGTGTTATCAGGAACACCTGAGCAGCTCAGGATCTTCCTGCTTTATTTAGCTGCAGTCAAACATTTCCTCTGCTTCTCTTCACCACTGAACCGGGTTTAGCTCTGTTGCTGTAGTTTGTTCTTTAGGCGTTGGCTTGCAGCTTCCAGCAGTAAAATCGGCTTTAATCTGTTTCTTGGTGTGCTTTAGGGCTTTGTACTGGATAGTTGTCTTGGTAAATGTGGTTCTTTAGCCACAGTTAGCACATGGTGCTAATGTGTGCCGTGATTAGTGGGTTTGGTGCAGCTGAGTTGTGTCTTTATCTTGGCTGTAGTGAGTCTTCAGAGGTTTTTGGTCAGACACATTCTGTATTCCTGTTTGTGAACCAAGGGTGGTTGTCCAGAAGGTAAGAGTTCCTGTCCTGATTCTCTGTTCTCAGAGGTTCTCTGGTAGGCTGCAGGAGACTTTAGCGTTTGGGTTGTGATAGTTTGGTTTTTGTATGGTTTCATTTGGACGACTATCTTGATGCCCCTCCATGTGGTTTAGTGAGGTTTTCTGCAACAGTTCTACAAAGCAACCTGCAGCAGAAGAGACTTTGAGAGTTTTTAGGAAATTCTGGAGAGCAGACTTTAGAGCAGCAGAAACATTTGTCAGCAGTTTGAGCAGGAGAAGGTGAGCTTCAGAGTAGAAATTAGATGGAAACCTTCTTGACCCGTGTGGTGAGGTCCTGTACCAAGAGTTTGAGCAGGTTGTGAAGAGTCTGTATTTCTTTAGTCTGAAAGCACAAGAAGAGTCGACTCATTAAAGGAGAAAACGTGAGATATTGTTGGTTCTTCTGTCGCTCTGCAGTTTCCTTAGACTGAATATCAAGTTTATATTTTAAATGATTTGCCATGTGAGCCCAAGAAGACTTCAATAAACTCCCTCCATCCCCTGGACACGTTTTATTACGATGTTAAATCTTTTTTTCTTTAATGTTTGAGTTTTAATCATAGTTTTAGCATAGTTTTTTCTCTTTGCTTGTTTAGTTTTGTCATCTGTGTGAAAGGTGCTAAACAAATAAAGTTGAATTGATAAACTGAATAATTGACTAATTCATGATTGTGACAACAGAAGTATTTTCATTGTGATTTAAGGCTTTGTTTCATTTCTAAGGTTGAGGTTAAAATCTTGACAGAAAAAAAAGAAATTAACTACATTTTAAAAAAGCAATTAAAGGAAAAAAAAATTAATACAAAACTTTTAAAAAGAAAATTAAACATTAAATACAATTAAATTATATTAAACAGACAAAATATTTAATTAAATAATTAAACAGAAGATACAAAACATGTAATTATGAAATTAAACAAAATTTTTTAAACAAAAATATGAAACATTAAAGATGAAATATTTTAGATAATTAAACATTTAAAAAATAAAATTAAACAAGAATATTAAACATTTTTTAAAAATACAAAACATTAAATTAGATTATTAAACCTTTAAAAAGACAAAACATTGAATTAAAAATTCAATGTTTAATTACAAAATTAAATCTTAAAGACAATAAAACTTTAAATAGGAATTACACAGAAAATACAATGAAGCATTTAAAAAGAAAATTAAACATTAAAAGGTGGTAAAACATTTAAAAAGAAAAACCTTAAAGATTTAATCAAAAAATTAAACACGGGGAAAGAAAAGGAAATTTTTCAAACAAGCCGATAAAACATTAAAAAGACAAAACATTTGGAAATCAAATCAGACATTAGAAAGAATAAAAGTGAGAAAAGAGCAAAACTAAACATTTAAGAAGAATCAAACTAAAGACAAAACATTTGAAAAGACACCAGTTAAACTTTAGAAGATCAAATTAAACAGAAGAAACAATAAAATGATCAAAAGAGCAAAAACAGATCAAGGTCTTAAAGTGTTTTCTAGTCTGAAATGAAAACATCAAGTTGTTTCTTCAAACGTTTCCTCTTTCTATGTTCTTGGTTTGATTGTGGACAGATTTACTAAGAACTCATTTCAGAAAACTGCTTTCCAGATAAAGTCTACTAGTAGTTGAAGGCATTGATCAAACTAATGTTACCTTCTGATCTCCACAAACTTTCCTGTTCAGTGAAGAGAATCAAAGTTTGTTCAGGATTTCTAAAAAACCCACAGGTGAAGATCTGAGAAGAACTCAGATGGATGGTCTAAATGTGATATCAAGACTCATGGTCACAAGTTTTAAGGCTTCTGTTAACCAGAAAGTTCAAACTAACAGAGAAGTACTGAGAAACTTTTAAATTTCAGTCCTCAGACTGTCTGAAGGTTCAAACTAACAGAGAACTACTCAAGAACTTTTAAGATTTCAGCCCTCAGACTGTCTGAAGGTTCAAACTAACAGAGAAGTACTCAGGAACTGAGAAGATATCAGTCCTTGGGCTGTCTGAAAGTTAAATCTAACAGAGAACTACTGTGGGACTTCAAAAATTTCAGCCCTCAGACTGTGTGAAAGCTCAGGTCCTGAGGACTCGGAGGTGAGGAGGCTTTGGAAAGTCTTGGAACTGAGGGTTCAACCCTCCAGCACAAAGGCTGAAGTCCAGCCTCCTGAGAAAAACGGTCGAGTCGAGACTCGAGTTAAAAAAAAATTCGAAAACGAGGAAAAAATAGATGATAAATGCGCAAAAAAAAGAAGAATTAGTATCTGAGCGAGTAGCTCAGGAGGATAAGAAGAGGACTACCAACTGGAAGGTCGCAGGTTCAAGACCCACCACCGGCAATTTTCTTTCTTTGTCTTTGTCAGGATTTTGATAAAACTTAAGAAGGGTCTGGTCTTGAACCAGCGACCTGCAGCTCCATAGGCAAATCCTTAACTCACTGAGCTACAGATCAGATACAAAGAAATAAATTCGTCGTCCCTTTGGCATCGTAGTTCGTGAAGTGACCACATGGGTGGAGCCAAGGCGGAGTCTGGGTGGAGTCAGGGCGGAGAGTAGGCGGGGACGTGGGTGGCGGCCTCCCCCCTCTACTCCCCCACCTCCCCCCACCACCCACCACACCTTCCCCCGCCCCACGAGTTCTTCGAGTCTCCACGAGTTCTTCGAGTCTCCACGGGTTTTCCCCAGTTTCTGGAGTTTCCACCAGGTCTGAGGCAGAACAACTTGTCATGAAGAGGTGTTGAAGTCAGCCAGGATGGACTGACTTTTTACAGCAACTAGAAGGAAGACGACTAGAAGAGCAGGTCTTTAACCACCATCCATAAAATCCATGGAGTCGGCTCCAGAGAAATGAAAGAAGGTCAACTTTTATCAACCTCCATCCAGATGTTCAACTTGATATCTTTACTTTGACATTTTTAGCACCACAAACCTTTAGTATCACACTTTATTATCATTTATTAGGACTTTAATGGAATCCACCAGCAGATTTAGTTTTTGTTGACAAACTTTTTTCTTGTCATCGTGGGACTGCAGTATTTAAAACTGTTTCTTGTATTTAACCTCATGTTTAATAGTTTTAGTGGAGAAACTTATTTTAATTGTCCATTAGTCTCTTATAAACCAAATAATAAATTGGATTAGTCAAGAGTTTTAAATTTTTTTAATTTGTCATATTTTAAATATGGCAAAAAAATATAAAAATAAAGCGTCTTGAGACAATTTGACCTGTAATTGGCATTATATAAATAAAACTGAATTAAAATTGTATGTATCTTGTAATGTTGGAGTAATTCAGCCATATATGCTGGAAAACACATTTTCTTTGTCCATTAATCTGTTGATTGTTTTCTCCAGCAATTCATTTCTTGTTTTGGTTTATAAAATGTCAAACCCAAATATATTCAGTTTACTGTCATAAAAACCAAAAAGATTTACATTCATGATGCAAGAATCAGGCAGTTTTCACTTTTTAATCTTAGTTTAGTCAGAAAGATAGTTGATAATGTGTGAATTGTTGCAGCTTGTGAGCCATAGAAGGTTTTAATCTTTGGGGCCGAGTGTCAAAAAACATTTAGAAATCACCATCAACAAAACACTCAAAGATTTGAACATCATTTGCATGACAATGTCAAATTAAAGGACATTTATTTCCAACGTAAATGTGTGATATTCATTCTCTGGAGCTTTCTCTTCACATCGTCTTCCACCTGGACTGGTTTGGTCGGGAGCATGTGCAACAAACATTTGAAAAACTGCACTTTAACATCAATGAATGACACTGAAGTTTAATCTCTGCATAAATGAGACTGAGTCTGGATGTGCTGCTCTGTCATTAATTCCTAAGTTTAGGGAAAGTTCAAACAAAAGAGGACAGTTCAGGTAAGACTTGAGAATGAGCTTATTTTGAACAAACATCTCAGACTTTCTGAGCTTCAGCACCTACAGCAAGATATTTTAACAACAAGCAAATCAAGAGATCCAGAAGTTGGAGAGAGTTAGCTTTAGCTGAGCCAAAGAACATGTGGGACGCTAACCTAGCAAACATTTCAGACTTTCCTCTGTGAATTCAGAGAAATAATTTACTATTTAATGACAGCAACACATCTTAACTCAGTCTCATGAAAACAGACTCTAATTCAGTGTCATCCATCCATATTAAAGTGCAGTTACCCCAAAATGTTTGCTGCATGAGCTCCAACAAAACCTGTCCAGGTAGAAGGCCACTTTGACAAACAGGAAGTGAACGATTCCAAGCAGATTTATAGAAGGGGGAACCGGACTGTACTAAGTGTGGTCGAGTATAGAGGGGTGTTTTGTGGGTTTTTAAGGCTGATCATGATTACTAGTGAGACATTTGGAGTAGATATTCATTTGCAGTAAATGAAAGTATTTAAAATCTTGGAGTTAAACTTACAAGAACACAAACTCCAACAGAAAACTTTGTTGATACGTTTTTGTTTTGTTTACAGATGTTAAGTTAACCCTTAAACATCCTCACCAAGAAAAAGGCAATGA
>NC_072774.1:23733782-23878782 GCF_022539595.1 Amphiprion ocellaris
CAGAAGAAACCAACATTCATCATTCATCACTGTGACAGAATGCAATGATTGTGTCCACCACTGTGACTTTCTTTAAAGGATTCTGGAAACAAAAAGGCTCCGGTTGTTCCCAAGTAAACACAAAATAATCAGCCTCTTTGTGAACTTCACAACAATCTTCTTTAGACCTGGTCTAATATGTTGCCTGGTTTGAACCCAGCAGAACCTTTGAGGCTTTTTAAAGAGAAATTCAGAGCAACACGACTCCACCAACAAAGGACTTTATTACATAATAATGTCTCTGAAGAACGACAGAATGTGTCTCCAGAAATCTGTGCAACACTGGAGGAGGACAGAGTCTCCTCAAAAACAAAAGGTGATCATGTGCTGAAAAAATGAGATTTTATTCTGAGTAGTGGAAATTGTTCTGACTTATTGCATCAAGTTCCTGTTAAGGAGCCTGAATTTTTAGGACAGTAAATCCAAACTGTTAGTTTCAACTTTTTCTATAAAAGCAAATACTGTCAGAAGTAATGCATTTAATGTGAGGTGATGTTGTTTTGACCTATTTGACATTTAGGTGATATTTTGACAGAAATACTCAATGCTGATTCTGTGTATTATTATCTATTGAGGCCAAATAGTCTTATTTTGTCATGTAGAAGTTCATGAGTAGTCATAAGTCTTTTTATGTAGGTACCAACGGCTGCTAAAATTATGTTCTTCAACTTTTGATGTATCAATGAGTTGCTTACAGTTTAAGTTACATAAGATATAAGATAAGGATACAAACAATGTTCCCTGTAATTTTTCCTGAGTGTGAGCAAACACACAAACTCCCTGAGCGTCCCTTGGACCACTGTGAGCAACATCAGACATGTGCACTGTGGTCACACCAGCATCACATCCATTCAAATTACATGGTTCATTAAAAGAATCAAATTACAGCATTTACATTTCTGTTAAAACACTTTGTCAACAGGAGCCAGTTGAAGGCTGCAGTGATTTTAGTGACACTACAATGTATAAGAGTGAAGTTATTGAATATTTGTCTCTCTTTACTGTTGCAGCGGTTCTTCAAATTGCAGACGGACCCTGTTCACTCCATAGACACCAATGTTATTCCTGTAGCTTGAAAGACAGCTACTTTTGATAAAACTGGGCTTGTAGCACATTGTCTGCCTTGCAACAATGGGAAAGAGGCACCGTTTATGTTTTGACAACCTATATCTAATGAATTATTGATGCTGGAAGTCCGAATCTGTGAATATCTTTCCAACTTTACTGAACTTGGGGCCACTACCACCTAAGGAGTGATATATTTAATTTTGAAAAAAACATTTAGCCATATTTAAAGCTTTAAGTGCTTTATTAACATGAAACTAAAAATTTTGTGTTGTTTTATTATCACAGGTTCTGTCTGAAAAGAGGTGGCATCATTTTAAACAGTGAAATCAAACTAATAAAATGTAATGACCAACCAGTGAGCAATACTGGATTCTGCAAAAACATAAACAACTTTTTTAAAAATCTAAATCTTATCTTAACACAGTTAATGTATTAACTTATTTTTGTATGTATGCATGTATTTATTGATTTATTTAGTACTGTTAACATATCAGAGTTCTGAGTGAATTTTTCTTAAGATAGGCAAAGGCCATTTATTGATTACATATAGGCTATTAAATGTTTATTAAAAACTAAAAAGCATTTAAAAAAAACAACTTAGGCATTTATTGAGTCACTAAAATACTGTAGAGTACAGACCACATCAGCATGATTCTAAGCATCCTCTGGTAAATGAACAACCAGATACTGATGTCTCTCACCATATGGACTTCAGGAGATGACTGGGGGATGATAAACTGTGACCTACTGGTTGGGTTCTCTCTGTTCTCATGTTTCTTACATGTTTGTCCCCTGACAGCCGGGTCCTAATGTTTTTTGAGCAACACACCATACTATGACGTTTTTACAATGATGGTTCTACTATGGAACCAGTTTGACATGTTCAGGTGTTCTTTGTGTGAAAACTCAGAGATTTCAGGGATCAGAAGGTGGTTTTCAACTTTCTTTATTAACTTTCTGCTTCAACTTTAAATTAAATTTCCTTCACTAACCCAGCCCTCTGGACTTCCAGGAAGCTGTGTTCCTATTGGCTGTCCAGGTGGCTGCTTGGTGTCAGGAACACCTGAGCAGCTCAGGATCTTCCTGCTTTATTTAGCTGCAGACAAACATTTCCTCTGCTTCTCTTCACCACAGAACTGGGTTTGGTTCCATTGCTTTAGTCTGTTCTTTAGGCGTTGGCTTGCAGCTTCCAGCAGTAAAATAGGCTTTAATGTGTTTCTTGGTGTGTTTTAGGGCTTTGTACTGGATAGTTGTCTTGGTAAATGTGGTTCTTTAGCCACAGTTAGCACATGGTGCTAATGTGTGCAGTGATTAGTGGATTTGGTGCAGCTGAGTTGTGTCTTTATCTTGGCTGTAGTGAGTCTTTAGAGGTTTTTGGTCAGACACATTCTGTATTCTTGTTTAAGGACCAGCGTTGGTTGTCCAGAAGGTAAGAGTTCCTGTCCTGATTCTCTGTTCTCAGAGGTTCTCTGGTAGGCTGCAGGAGACTTTAGCGTTTGGGTTGTGCTAGTTTGGTTTTTGTACGATTTCATTTAGACGACTATCTTGAGGCCCCTCCATGTGGTTTAGTGAGGTTTTCTGGAACAGTTCTACAAAGCAACCTGCAGCAGAAGAGACTTTGAGAGTTTTTAGGAAGTTCTGGAGAGCAGACTTTAGAGCAGCAGAAACATTTGTCAGCAGTTTGAGCAGGAGAAGGTGAGCTTCAGAGTAGAAATTAGATGGAAACCTTCTTGACCCGTGTGGTGAGGTCCTGTACCAAGAGTTTGAGCAGGTTGTGAAGAGTCTGTAGTTCTTTAGTCTGAAAGCACAAGAAGAGTCGACTCATTAAAGGAGAAAACAGGAGATATTGTTGGTTCTTCTGTCGCTCTGCAGTTTCCTTAGACTGAATATCAAGTTTATATTTTAAATGATTTCCTATGCGAGCCCAAGAAGACTTCAATAAACTCCCTCCATCCCCTGGACACAACATATTTTATTACCATGTTAAATTTTTTTTTTTTTAAAGTGTTTTTGAGTTTTAATCCTAGTTTTAGCATAATTTTTTTTTCTCTTTGCTTGTTTAGTTTTGTCATCTGTGTAAAAGGTGCTAAACAAATAAAGTTGAACTGATAAACTGAATAACTGACTAACTCATGATTGTGACAACAGAAGTATTTTCATTGTGATTTAAGGGTTTATTTCATTTTTAAGGTTGGGGTTAAAATCTTGACAGAAAAAGAAGATTAAAGAAATAAACTACATAACAAAAAGCAATTAAATCAAAGGAAAAAAAATAATACAATAAAACTTTTAAAAAGTTTTATTAAAAAGATTTAAGAAATTTAAGATGTAATTTTCTAATTAAACATTTAATTTTTTAATTAAATGTTTTGTCTTTTAAAAGGTTTAATAATCTAATTAAATGTTTTGCATTTTTTAAAATGTTTAATATTCTTCTTGTTTAATTGTATTTTTTAAATGTTTAATTATGGAAAATATTTTATCTGTAATTTTTAATATTTGTATTTTAAAAATTTTGTTTAATTTCATAATGACGTCTATTGTATCTTGTTGAATTATCTCATTCAATATTTTGTCTGTTTAATATTATTTAATTGTATTTATTGTTTAATAGAGTTAAACAATAAATACAAAACAAAAAGGTGGTAAAACATTTAAAAAGAAAAACCTTAAAGATTTAATCGAAACATTAAATATTGGGAAAGGAAAAAAAACTCAAAGAAGCCGATAAAACATCTGAAAAAACAAACATTAAAAAGACAAAACATTTGGAAATCAAATCAGACATTAGAAAAGAATAAAAGGTGAGAAAAGAGCAAAACTAAACGTTTAAGAAGAATCAAACTAAAGACAAAACATTTGAAAAGACACCAGTTAGACTTTAGAAGATCAAATTAAACAGAAGAGACAATAAAACAATCAAAAAGAGCAAGAACAGATAAAGGACTTAACACGTTTTCTTGTCTGAAACGAAAACATCAAGTTGTTTCTTCAAACATTTCCTCTTTCTATGTTCTTGGTTTGATTGTGGACAGATTTACTAAGAACTCATTTCAGAAAACTGCTTTCCAGATAAAGTCTACTAGTAGTTGAAGGCATTGATCAAACTAATGTTACCTTCTGATCTCCACAAACTTTCCTGTTCAGTGAAGAGAATCAAAGTTTGTTCAGGATTTCTAAAAAACCCACACGTGAAGGTATGAGAAGAACTCAGATGGATGGTCTAAATGTGAAATCAAGACTCATGGTCACAAGTTTTAAGGCTTCTGTTAACCAGAAAGTGCAAACTAACAGAGAAGTACTGAGAAACTTTTAAAATTTCAGTCCTCAGACTGTCTGAAGGTTCAAACTAACAGAGAAGTACTCAGGAACTGAGAAGATTTCAGTCCTTGGACTGTCTGAAAGTTCAATCTAACAGAGAACTACTGTGGGACTTCAAAAATTTCAGCCCTCAGACTGTGTGAAAGCTCAGGTCCTGAGGACTCGGGAGGTCTGGAGGCTTGGAAAGTCTTGGAACTGAGGGTTCAACCCTCCAGCACAAAGGCTGAAGTCCAGCCTCCTGAGAAAAACGGTCGAGTCGAGACTCGAGTTAAAAAAAAATTCGAAAACGAGAAAAAATAGATGATAAATGCGCAAAAAAAAGAAGAATTAGTATCTGAGCGAGTAGCTCAGGAGGATAAGAAGAGGACTACCAAGCGGAGGGTCGCAGGTTCAAGACCCACCACTGGCAATTTTCTTTCTTTGTCTTTGTCAGGATTTTGATAAAACTTAAGAAGGGTCTGGTCTTGAACCAGCGACCTGCAGCTCCATAGGCAAATCCTTAACTCACTGAGCTACAGATCAGATACAAAGAAATAAATTCGTCGTCCCTTTGGCATCGTAGTTCATGAAGTGACCACATGGGTGGAGCCAAGGCGGAGTCTGGGTGGAGTCAGGGCGGAGAGTAGGCGGGGACGTGGGTGGCGGCCTCCCCCCTCTACTCCCCCACCTCCCCCCACCACCCACCACACCTTCCCCCGCCTGACGAGTTCTTCGAGTCTCCACGAGTTCTTCGAGTCTCCACGGGTTTTCCCCAGTTTCTGGAGTTTCCACCAGGTCTGAGGCAGAACAACTTGTCATGAAGAGGTGTTGAAGTCGGCCAGGATGGACTGACTTTTTACAGCAACTAGAAGGAAGACGACTAGAAGAGCAGGTCTTTAACCACCATCCATAAAATCCATGGAGTCGGCTCCAGAGAAATGAAAGAAGGTCAACTTTTATCAACCTCCATCCAGATGTTCAACTTGATATCTTTACTTTGACATTTTTAGCACCACAAACCTTTAGTATCACACTTTATTATCATTTATTAGGACTTTAATGGAATCCACCAGCAGATTTAGTTTTTGTTGACAAACTTTTTTCTTGTCATCGTGGGACTGCAGTATTTAAAACTGTTTCTTCTATTTAACCTCATGTTTAATAGTTTTAGTGGAGAAACTTATTTTAATTGTCCATTAGTCTCTTATAAACCAAATAATAAATTGGATTAGTCAAGAGTTTTAATTTTTTTAATTTGTCATATTTTAAATATGGCAAAAAAATATAAAAATAAAGCGTCTTGAGACAATTTGACCTGTATTTGGCGTTATATAAATAAAATTGAATTTAAATTGTATGTATCTTGTAATGTTGGAGTAATTCAGCCATATATGTTAGAAAACACATTTTCTTTGTCCATTAATCTGTTAATTGTTTTCTCCAGTAATTCATTTCTTGTTTTGGTTTATAAAATGTCAAACCCAAATATATTCAGTTTACCGTCATAAAAACCAAAAAGATTTACATTCATGATGCAGGAATCAGGCAGTTTTTCACTTTTTATCTTAGTTTAGTCAGAAAGATAGTTGATAATGTGTGAATTGTTGCAGCTTGTGAGCCGTAAAAGGTTTTAATCTTTGGGGCCGAGTGTCAAAAAACATTTAGAAACAAACATCAACAAAACACTCAACAAAGATTTGAACATCATTAAAGGGAAATCCAACTTTTGCATGACAATGTCTCATTAAAGGACATTTATTTCCAACATAAATGTGTGATATTCATCCTCTGGAGCTTTCTCTTCACATCGTCTTCCACCTGGACTGGTTTGGTCGGGAGCATGTGCAACAAACATTTGAAAAACTGCACTTTAACATCAATGAATGACACTGAAGTTTAACCTCTACATAAATGAGACTGAGTCTGGATGTGCTGCTCTGTCATTAACTCCTAAGTTTAGGGAAAGTTCAAACAAAAGAGGACAGTTCAGATAAGACTTGAGAATGAGCTTATTTTGAACAAACATCTCAGACTTTCTGAGCTTCAGCACCTACAGCAAGATATTTTAACAACAAGCAAATCAAGAGATCCAGAAGTTGGAGAGAGTTAGCTTTAGCTGAGCCAAAGAACATGTGGGATGCTAACCTAGCAAACATTTCAAACTTTTCTCTGTGAATTCAGAGAAATAATTTACTATTTAATGACAGAGCTACACATCTTAACTCAGTCTCATGAAAACAGACTCTAATTCAGTGTCATCCATCCATATTAAAGTGCAGTTACCCAAAATGTTTGTTGCATGAGCTCCAACAAAACCTGTCCAGGTAGAAGGATACTTTGACAAACAGGAAGTGGACGATTCCAAGCAGATTTATAGAAGTGGGAACCGGACTGTACTAAGTGTGGTCAAGTATAGAGGGGTGTTTTGTGGGTTTTTAAGGCTGATAATGATTATTAGTGAGACATTTGGAGTCGATATTCATTTGCAGTAAATGAAAGTATTTGAAATCTTGGAGTTAAACTTTGAAGAACACAAACTCTAACAGAAAACTTTGTTGATACGTTTTTGTTTTGTTTACAGATGTTAAGTTAAAGGAGTTTTATTCGTGACGTATAACCAATCAAATCACTCCAGAAGACAGAGCCACCACAGGTAGATTAAGGTTCAGAGCCAAAGTAGCGCCATTTTTAAATTGATTTATTACCGTAAATCAGTAAAAAATAAAATACTGATAATCAGTAAATCAGTCAGCCCACAATTACTACAATTCTACAATGTATGTCTCTTTGCTTTGACTTGTTATTTGTACAATATACGATGTATATGATGGTGTTTTTTCATCCCAAAGGCTATACTATGTTGTTTTCTAAGAGACATACGATGCTACTCTGCTTGTTCTGGCTCTGGGCTGCTGCACTCCTCCTCTGTTGTTTTCTGGATTGTACTCAGCTGCATGCCTTCATCCACCAGGCCTCCGTTGACTCGTCCCGCCTGCCGTCTCTGGAGCTGAAGCTGGATTGGAACAGACCAAAGTACAGTCCAGTCACGATGCCAGCTGCCTCTCAAAAGGCTCCTTCATCTGGCGGAACTTCTTCTGAGGGGAAGCTGAGCTGGCCCGGCAGAACTTTGGAGATGTGTTCCAGTGGCTGGTGGATGTGTGGGGAGATAGAGAGGGACCTTTGAATTGTTCAGAAAGGAAAACAGGGAACCCATTGGTAGTTTTAGTTTAGGGTGCTACTGAGGTGTGTTATTGGGTTTTAAGAGGTGAACAGGAAGAATTTCTTTTCGTATTGATTATCTTTTACTTTGTTCCTGGTTGGAATGCCCATCAATGTCAACATGAAGTTCACTTTTAGTTCTGTTGATTTATTTTTATTTTACGAACACCCATTTGTTTTTAACCCCCTCACATGTTGTGTTGTTGTAAACTTACTCTTTCAAATAAATTCTCATCTAACCCTCTGCAAACCAGCGTTTGGACTGTTTTTGTGTTGCTCCTCACCTACTGACAGCTGTGGACTAAAGGCTATACTGTGACGTTTTTAGAGCGACATGCTATACTATGATGTTTGTTGGGCGACACACTATATACTATAGGCTTTTTTAATTGACATATTACTGTGACTTTTTTTTGTTATAGTTTTTTTTTTTTTTTTTTTTTAGCAACATATAAGAATTCGAACAGTTTTAAAAGTTACTATACTTTTACTTGTGCAATGAAATTATTATTCTATGGCATTTTTTAGATGACATATTATACTCTGATGTTTTCTTGAATTACATACTATTTTGACAATATACTGCAATATGACATTTTTTGAACCACATATCATACATGACAATTTTAGGCAACATCCCATCAT
Source organism: Amphiprion ocellaris (assembly GCF_022539595.1). NCBI lineage: Eukaryota > Metazoa > Chordata > Actinopteri > Pomacentridae > Amphiprion > Amphiprion ocellaris. The sequence continues at coordinate 23,742,054 of NC_072774.1, forward strand.
TTTGCACTTTTTGAACCACATAATAATCTATGTTTTGTTTTTTTTCTTGCCAACATGCTGTACTATGAACTACAGGCCATATCTTGAGTAAAGCATACTATACTTTGACATTTTCTGAACTACATCCTATACTATGGCATTATACACAGAGTGCTTTGGTTACATGTTGATTTATAATCTAGATTTTTTTTCTGTTTTGTTTTTTGATGGGATTACCACAGACCTGACTGTGAACACTGTTGACACCCACCTCAGGGAGACGCTGCCTAAGATCTCAAGGCTGCTTGGTCGTGGTCTTTCTGGCACGTACTCTTCCAAGATGAGCCGGGAAGTTTAACACTGATGGAATGACACCAGGTCTAAGCCGACAAACTTCCAATTCCTCCTCAACCCATAGTCTCTGGGAAACCTACATGGAGTAAGAAAAGTAGACAGAGAAGTAATTAAGTCTGTACACAACATATTAAAAAGAAATCATGCTAATAAATTCAGTACAAAGAAGAGAATTTGCCAATATACTGGAGACCAGAGCTATTTAATTTGATAAGTATAACCTTGTTTAGTAACATTCAATTATTTGAGAGCAGTCCTAAAGAACTGCCTGTAATCCCAATCATAAAATGGGTTTGGAGGAAGAACATAGATGGTAATCTGGATATACATGAGTTAGGCTTTATAACTACTATTGGTAGTATTGGTCGCAGTAATAGCAATGTGACTGCTAACTACTGCTGCTGATACTGGCACTGCTACTACAACTTGTAATACTATTACAAATACTGATACTACTTCTACGACTCTAACAGCTGTTTATTCTATTACTGCTGCTTGTACTTTTAGTATTACTACTACTGCTTGTACAACTATACTACAGCTACTATTAATCGTCTGGTATTTGGTTGTCAAGCTGCTAGCTCGCCTTAGCGTTTTGCTAGTGGCTAACTAGTTAGCTCTCATAGACTGGAAGCTCTCAACAAGATTTCATAATGAAAAAAGAGCCAAAAACTATTCTTACCTATGAAAAGTCATTCCAAGTTTCCTTGTCTCAATCGTACGACGCAGTATGTAACTGTATGCAGCACAGTGAGCCAGCATACTTGTTGTTTCCGTTTTCACGCCGTCCACATCAACGGAATGCACTGAAACTTTGCTCCCACTAGCTTAGCCTCGCTGTAGCACGAAGCTGAAAGGGGCGTGTCCTCTCTACTCATTCATATCTATGAGAACAATGGTGGCTGCACATAAGGACGCCTGACGTTGATTAGCTGCGTAAATACCATTATATACAGTCTATGGTAAATACGTATACGTTTAAATAGTGTGCAAAGTTATCCATATAAGATTTTGGGGTGAGGTAAGATAGAACTTTATTAACCCCAAGGGAAATTCTTGCAGACGTTCTGACAACACTGAAGATCAGTTTATAGTATTCTTGATGACGCTGTGACTGTTATAATTCGAATAGAATAATGTAGGCAGAGACACTTTGTTCAACATCTGCTGCTACTTTCTCGTCAGCTCATATCCATCAATCAGCTTTAGATGATGTTTTTCACTTTGATGATACAGAGTTAAGTGTTAAAGTGCGTCTGAGCAGCAGAGTCTGACGTATTTGGTGTGTTTTTGTGGGAACCAACCTTCACATAATAAAGTGTGTTATCTGCATGTTATGGTTGTATCGCAGTGCAGCAGCAGAGCAGATAAAACAGTTTACATTGTTCTTCCTAGATGTGCATGAGACAAACTGCTTGTAGAAAATGACCAGAAAAGGAAACACTTTGTGCAGAGCAGGAGCCACTTATCAACAGTCCTTGGTTTAAAGTGATAAGAGGAATTAAAACATGTTTTCTTTCTGCAATAGTCAAACATTAAAGCCAGGTCAGATATGTAACAGTTTGAAACAACAGACTGGAGCTGGAGGGTTTCTGTGGAACAACAATCCACAGTTAAATATTAAACCAGCAGGATCTGCTGCAATGTTGTGGTTTCTTGGTTTGAGTTTCAGGAGCCTGAATGATTTACAGACATGTTCTGTGGGAACATTAAATGAATCAGATGAGATGAGTCGGCCATCTGTTGCTGCTTGTTGAACATATAAATAAATGTTATTAATGGCCGTGAGAAGTTCTCGTTTCACTTGAAAATGAAGAAGAATGATGTGAGGAACAGACTGAATCAGATTTATGTAACTGAGGAGGTGAGAGATCTGGATATTTCTGAACCTTTTCATTAAAAACTTGCAGTGAAAATTGTTTCAGCTTCAACTCTGAGAGCAAAAGCAGTTGAAATCATTAGAAGTGTAACCATCTGTTAGTGGTCAGTTTCTTGCAGAACTCTCATTCTAGTTTCTTGTGTGTGTTGTAAACTAGACTCCAGGTTTTTCAGAAAGATTCCTCATGTCTAGGAAGTGATTTTGTCTGAGGGAAGTAGGATGCAGAGTTTCTTAGGTGGTGTTTAAAAATATATCATGAGGTTTCATTTTTTTTCAGTGAGCCAGTAGGAAAAGTTTTGTGTTCACTACTGTGTTATAAATGAGGAATAAATTTAGCAACAATGTGGCAACGTGTTTGTTTTATTGTTTAAGGTGGTCTGAGTGTATATCTGTCCTGCTCAACATTAGTGTCTGCATAGAGACTACGTTACAGGACAAGTGAAACTGGTTTGGAGCAGCAGATTAGATACTATAGTTACAACAACTGAGCATCCATCCTGTCTGCAAGGCAATCTAGTCGAGGTTTTAGTTGGTCTGGGTGTTACGGTTTATACCAGGGGGGTTGGATGGTGTTGGTCTGAGTGTATGAGTCTCACAGGTTGAAGAATGAAGCTGCTGCAGAGCTCATCTGATCCTCTAGTTCATCCTGTCAGAGGGTAGCAGGCTGAAGACGTTGGCTTCATCATGGTGCACTGAGCTTCATAGATCTGTTGTAGGGGGCAAAGAAGTACAAATGAACTTCTCAGTTCTCACCATCCATTATTTGGTCTTAAGGTCAAGGATCTTGGACTTCCCACACCAGAGAGGTGGTCAGGATGCTCTGAGTGGTTCCTCTGAACAAGGTGAGGAGGTTTGATGGAGGAAGGCAACTAAATAAAGCTGAGCTGCCTTAAAACAGACTGAATGTACCAGTGAGACCTAGATATACTGTCTCCTCCTGTAATGAGAAGGAGCTGCTGTAGTCCTTAAGGTGCCACCTGATGTTTAACCTCTTGTATGTTAATCAGTGTTGGCATGATGATTGATTCTGTCCTGTACTGGAACTGTAATAAGCTGAACAGAGTCTCAGGAGAGCCGGCTGACAGTTTGCTGTGTTTGTACATTTATACAGCACTAATTAGACTATAGGAGCCACTCTGACAGTTACTGTTCATGTGTGTTTAATTTTAAACAGTTTGTGTAGGTGGCTGATTTTAAATGGGTTTATTGGAGTGTGACGGAGCTCATTTTGGCTGCAAAAACAGTAATGCAAAGAAACATCTCACCAAATGAGACTTAAAGTGGAGCCATTTAGCTGAAATTAGTCTGATTTCTGTCCAACAAACACAATCAGTTACAAACTTTATTCCAAAAGACAGAACCAGAGTGGACCAACTGTGACCAGACAACGTGTCTCCACATCTGACACAGCTAAGAGAAAGTTCACTTCTTTTTCTTTGTTTTTTGAAAGACTGTATTTGACTTTGGTAAATATAGAAGCATGGTGGTAGTAGCATCATAATGGGAAGCATGATAATATCAGCATCATAACGTGAAGCATGGTGGTGGCAGCATGATGATGAGAAGTATAGTCGTGAAAGCATGATAATGGGAAGCATGGTGGTGGTAGCATGATGTGTGAAGTATGGTGGAGGTAGCATCATAATGGGAAGCATGGTGGTGGCAGCATCATGATGAGAAGCATGGTCGTGACAGCATGAAAATGGGAAGCATGGTGGTGGTAGCATCATGATGAGAAGCATGGTCGTGACAGCATGAAAATGGGAAGCATGGTGGTGGTAGCATCATGATGAGAAGCATGGTCGTGACAGCATGAAAATGGGAAGCATGGTGGTGGTAGCATGATGGTGTGAAGCATGGTAGGAGCAGCATCTTGATGGGAAGCATGGTGGTGGTAGCATGATGTGTGAAGTATGGTGGAGGCAGCATGATTATGGGAAGCATGGTGGTGGCAGTATCATGATGGGAAGCATGGTGGTGGCAGCATCATAATGGGAAGCATGGTGGTGGCAGCATCATGATTGTTGCCAAGAAGAATGAGGTAAAATTCCAGTGTTTAGATATCTAAAGCTCATTTTTCAAAGTTTTCTGTTTTTAACTAATTGACATTACATGGTAGGAATCAGTTTTCACTTTGACGTGAAAGAGTCTTTTTAGTAGGGGCGAATACTTTTTATAGGCACTGTACCTTTAATCAAAAAAGTATATTTTGAAGTTATGTTGTTGGGCCCTTTATCCCTGCATGTTCATCATTCACTCTTCCTTTAGCTTTGTTTTGGTGTGAACTCCTGAAGGGAAAGTCTGACTGCTAGCTGCTAGTTCTACAAACACTTCACATCACACATCGTAGTTTAATTACATTGTTGATATAAAGATTCATTAGTTCCGATTTAAAGCAGAGCTTGAATAAACCGTCTTTTCTTTCATATAAATAGTCGCCGAACTTTTGTCTGGGATTTTCCACATTAACTCTAAGCTAAATCTCCCAAAGCTGCTTTTGAAGCATATTACTGCTCTATGTCCTACCACTGCCACTATAACACTAATTATTTGCTTTGCCCAAATTCTCTTGAATGCAAACATGTTCCTACTCTTAGGTTTTCTCAGATGTTTTTTTTTTCTATCTTTGGTGGAGTCTACTCTTTCCACATTTGTTAACATGCAAATATAAACCAGAATACTGATCGTACACGAGTAAATCCAGCAGAATTCATCTCCTCTGACACCTTCATGTGGATTCTGCATGAACCCTGCTGCTCGTGTTGTCAGTAGAAGGAGATCCTGGAACCAGCTGCAGCTCTGCTCTGCTGATTATCACATCATGTTAAAAGGTTCAAACTCCTGTGTTCATGATAGCGTGTTATACCTGTGGGATCATCTGACATGTGCAGGAAACCAAAGCACATGCCTCCTCTGTTCTTCTGAGCTCAGGTTCACAGTGCTGAGAACATGAAGTATTTGTGTTGGTGTGATGGAGATGGGTGCAGTCAGGGGGAATGGAGGCTCCTGGATCCTCAAACATTCCTTTGTTTTCCACTCATGCTCCCCTTCCTCACCCCTCGTCTCTTTTATCATCGTGTTCCCACAGATTAGTACTTTGTGTGAGAAAGAGGCAGACCCAGAGAGACAGTGAAAGGTTGTGTACAATCACTGATGTTGTGGTTTCATGAGCTGAGTATGGTATAGGTTAGATGTGGGCGTTTGTTTTTGAGATTAGCGGAGCTTGAAGTGCAGCCGTGGTTAAGTGGGAGGGCCAGAGCAGAACATCAGCTACAAACATGCCTCCGTCTGCCCTCTGATGTAGTAATACTGCTGCTACTGTGTGTACATGTTGTGTAGTGTGTAATGTTTCAGGGAAGGTTACTCCTCCTGACTATACAGATAATAACAGGGACGGTGAGGAGATGACCCACATTCTTTCTCCTGCAGCGCCAACAAAGTCTGCTTTTGTCCCATGAATTCATTTCTCTCATCCAATCTGACTTAAAGCTACATTATGCAGCTATTTTTCCCTAAAATAACAGCTTCAGATTTATTTTCATGCTACAATGACTTCTAATGGGGAGTGTCTTTAATTCCTCCCAAACTCTTGTGCTGGAACTCTAACTTTTCCAGAGAAAAGTGCTTTATGACACTGTGTCATCCATCACCAACTAGCTATTACATTCATCTTCATTTCAGTTCAAACTTTTCTTTCATCTTCATGAAGGAATCAATTGGAAACTATTAAATATCAGTAGCAGTAGATGACAACAATGATTAGACACCACGTTTCTTACTAGTATTGTGTTGGGGAATACAAAAACAAGCTCAATAATATGTGCTAAGACAAAATAAAGGAAATAAAGTGGGTCAGTGAGAGCTAAAACTATCCTTTACACCAAACGATTAGCATTGATTACTCCTTTTATCTTATTTTCCTACATTTTCAAAAATGATCATGGTAATTATCATGCACCTAAAATGACTCTGAACCATAAACTGTAAAAAAGATGGTAAGATATATTATTACATCCTTCTGACTGCTTCAAACTTTAAGAATCTTAAAAGGATATGTCTTAACCTAATGAAATTAAAAATATCTTGAACTAGAATTATGACTATGTAGAAACAAATTGCAGACATCTGAAACTAGAATTACAACTAGTTATAATCCAGATGCAGATATCAGGAAATCACATTACAGATATGTGCAGCTGAATGGTAGATATCTGGAAAAAGAAACCTCGTACACGAGTGATAAAAGTGAAATCATTTGAGGAATGACATTGTGTAGAAAGAACTGAATTATGGATATCTGTAGTACATATCCAGACTAGCTATTAAATGTTAAAATGTCTTACCACAGGGGAATCTGAACTTGAAGGCATTTTGCAGCCCAGTCCGGTAACAACTTAAAGATTTTACTCTAAATAGGACCATAATTCACTAAATAATAACTTTGTGGTGTCCAGAGCAGCGATAGTCCTGCTTTTTGTCCTGAAAGATACAAAAAGTCTGGTCACATTATGGCTCAGTTTCCTTCTCTTGTTGGAGGAAAGGATCATGATCAGAGGGAATAATTTTTATCTCATTTTACTGTCCAGATTGGATTTCTGTCCCTCGGTGTATTTAGTTGAAGTTGAAGTGGAATAATAGAATTACAGAGAATCTTCCATCCTGTACTGTTCCTATAAGAGTGACATTAGTATTCATTACATTCTGCTGGTCGTAAAATCATTCAGCAGCAGGGATATGTTTATGTCCAACAAACTGGATTCCTGCTAGTTATTACTGTTGGATGATAATTTGCGTGTGTGAAGAAGCAAAGATACAAACACTCACCAGGAACTGAGATGGAGCTTCTGCCACTGTTTGTAATGAAATGATGATTGAAAAACTCCACTAAGGACAAATCTTCTCCTTTACATCCCATCTGAGCATCAACAGACTACCTCCTCTCATTGTATTAGAGCACAACAGTAGAATGCAACAGTTGTAGAATTTTCTTTCCCTAAATCATGAAAAGACACTGAATGTCACTTTTCAGCCCCTTTACAAATGATTATTCTGCTACTGATGCAGTGTAGTGAGTGTAGACAGATTTTTAACATTCAGAAAAGTCAGACAGTGTCACCTGACCATCACATCAAATTATACTTTGGTAATAATCTAAATAAAACATGCTTCCAGAAATACGGAATGACACCAGAGTCCCACACTGTAATTACCCTTAAACAGAACCCAACTCCAAAGTCATTTGGTTTGTAGAGATGAAAGCAGAAAACAGCGATCAGTAGCTCCATCATTGTTGGAGTTTTGTGTCCACTGAATCCATCATTTTGTTGAAGGCTGATGTGCAGCATCTCAAACACTAAACTGACTTTTCATGTTGTTAAAAATGTCGAGTTTTGTTCTCCTGAAGAGATTCGGTCTGGACGCCTGGGGACACATGAGGAGTTTGATGATGTTCATGAGGACTAATTAGTTCAAAACAACAGCAGTCGATAGTAGTGGTCCCTCAAAATATTAAGCAAAGACAGTCTCTTATAAAATATCTGGGGAAAAAAAATCAGTTTTACAAGTAGACATCTGGCAAGTTGACTAACAGTTTGATAGAAAACAGCTGGAAGATCAAACAGGCTTCTGTTATTCAGGCTGTCTGTGTTCTATTGTAATCTCATTGTTCCATCTGTTGATAAAATGACGCATTTGTCTTGAATTAGCCAATCATTCAGTAATTATGTAATACAGTATGTTTTGAGGAGGATCAGAGATGGTGTCTGGGCTGGTTTCAGGGTGAGATGATGAAATTAAAGTTGAACTGACAGCTAAAACTGAAATGTATAAAGACATAAAAAGAGTGGACAGCTTAGTTAACTTGAGGTTTATCAGTAGGTTGAATATGACCATGAAGGAGGCGACGGCAACTCCCTCAAACCAGTTTAAAGATGGTTCCAGTGAAGGGAAAGAATGTGAGACATGCAGGAGGCAAATTTAAAAATATTTCAGACATTATTTGCCTACCAGTAAATGCACAATCACCCATGTACAAACCTTCTTCTATCCAGGTAGAAAATTCAGCTTTAGTGTAAGAAAACAGTAAGAACTCTGTATCCTGCATACTGTGTACAAGTCTAAATGAAGATATGGAAAAACAGAATATTTTGACTTTGTTGTATTTCTGTAATGATGTCAGCAGCATCGTCCTTCTTGTCTCTGGATGTGGATGAATATAAAGTGTGTCCGGTGTCAGATGTTCAGCAACTTGATGGAGGTACATCACTGAGAAAGAGCAGATCTCTGGAGATGCTCAGATACATGGACCTGTCCAGGAACCAGCGTCTGGTTGGCACATCCATTATTCATCCACTCATGTCTGTTCATACTGTTTGTACACGAGTTAACCAGAACATCCATCTACTTTCTTCAGCTTTTCCAGAGTCACAGCAACTTTTTCCAGTTTCTCCAAAGTGTTCAAAGGCCAGATGAGATATATAATCCCTCCAGTTCTGGTGAGTTCTGGTTCCACCCTGAGATCTCCTCCCAGTTGGACGTCTTCATAAAACCTCCAAAAAAAGTCGCCCAGGAGGCGTCCCGATAAGATGCCAGAACCTCCTCAGCTGGCTTCTTCTGACATACACCAACAGAAACTGATGTCCGAGCTTCTCAAACGATCTCTTTTATCTCATTCTTCTGGTCACTACTCAGAGCACTTGGCCACAGGAGAGGGATGGAGGGGCGTAGATTGGCTGGTAAATGCAAAGTTTTACCTTCTCGCGCAGCTCCATCTTCACCACAACAGTCCAGTACAATGCCTGATGCTCACCAGCCTTTCCTTTTTGCTCTCTTATGTGTTGTTTGTCTGTTTTCTTTCTGCATGCTAACCTCTCCCTAACCAGTCAAGGCAGACGTCTACTCACCCTGAGCCTGGTTCTGCTAGAGGTATGTTCTTGTTAAAATTGAGTGTTTTTTTCCTCCCACTGCTGCTCAAAGGGAATCCTCTCTTTATAATATCATAATGGAAGGTCCTGACATGACTAATTCATTAACCTTCTCATCTACTTTGTGAAAAATGAACTTTTCCTCCCAACAAATCACCTGTAAACATTCAGTTCTGTAGTAACCTGGACCTGTCTTGACTTTCTGCTCATTCTTGTGGTACTACAGGTCACATAGTTCTATACAACCTGGAGCCAGCAGCAGTGAGGACCTGTGAGGACCTGCCACAGCAGAGGAATGCAGCCAGAGCCGGAGCCAAGAGAGAAGCTTTTCATTCAGCCTCCCACACAAACAAACAGCTCAGTGAAAAGTATTTGCATGTCAGTGACAGAACAGCCCACTGTGGACACAGACACACAGTTTATGTGTAATTGCTAATTGATCTGGATCCTTTCCAAGCCTTGAAAATGAAAAGTCTGGATCAATACGACCCTTCAGTCTCTCTGTTAGTGAGCTGCAGGTTCGTGTGTTGAAACTTGGTGTGTTTTCTGTGTCAGAGTTGCTTTGTGTTTTTACTCGCACATGATGCAACACTTGCTTTCTGCTCACCGTCCCGCTGAGGTTCGACACGACACAAAGCAGGAGGAACGGTGGGAAAAGCTGCTGCTGAATAATGTCAACCAGTAAACAGCGTGAGGAGTTACTGCTGTTAGGGCTCTGAACCATGAATGTGTCTGCAACAGGAAGGTCTCCAGCTCATCACCAGCCAACAGCGTCCAGAGTTACGCTTCTGTCCAGAGCTGCTGCAACTCTTCTCCTCCATGAATCCTTCTGCTGAGCTGCTCAATAAGACGCCTCACAAATCAGGCTGAACTCTCACTAATAAGCAGTAAATTCGCATTTCAAGCAAGGAGCTGCTGGTTTCTGAAGCCCTGGATGTGTGTTCTAGAATTAATACAGTATTAAAAATGAACCGGAGCCAGAATCATTAGCAAACAAGTCATTAACATTTTAACTTGACAGAAGTGTTGATTTGCAGTTAATGAGAAGTATGACAATAAAAAGAGACATCATGTCACTGCTGTTAAATACATGATTTATGTGCACCGCTGGATTTAAAAACTAAGCTTTTTCATTCGGAGTGACAGTACAGTAGCTGCCGAAGGCATCAGAGTTTCTACATATCAAAGCAGCTTCTCTCCTCTGACATTATCAGTGACTTCTGGATTCTCTGCTATCATTTAGTATCAACAAAACAGATTTTCTTCTACAGTGTCGAAGGATTACAAAGCATAAATCATTGTTCACAGTGTAAAATGGAAACGTCTCAGTGTGTTGATGAGATAAAGAAGAAAAAACAAAACAAAATTACTGCTGGCTGAGTGTTTCTGCACCTGTAACCCAAAGTGATGCAGCCGTCGGCGCGTCACTGCTTCATCCTGCGCTTCTAAAAACCCCAACATTTATCTTCTTCAGCCGTCTGAAGGCACAAGGAGAAACCAGAGTCCAGACAGATCTGATCAGCTGCTGCAGGAACAAACTCTGAAGGCTGCTGTGATGACAGACAGCAGCTGACGTGTGTGTGGCGTCATTTAATTTCAATGCGAACACGGTGATTTCTTACAATTACTCCTGGCAGATGTTTTCTCAGTTATTTGTAAATCATCTCGAATTAAATGAAGATGGAAGCAGTGATGTGCTGAGTTGCCTTCTTGCTGAGATTTAAATGAAAAGATGAGCTTTCATATCTGCTTTTTAAACACGAAGCCACAGCCAGCTGCTCACTTAAGCACTTGAATCAGGAGAACAGCTTGTCAGGTTATAAAATCCACCTCTAGACTCACTAATTAACACATTATGTCTCACATGTCTAGCCCTAACTATTCAAAGCCACAGCAAAGTTTGATTTATAGTGATTTTATATATGACCAACAAATTTCTTTCTGACTGGAAATGAAATACAATGTGACAAGGGAGACTAAGATGTTGTGTTTGAGATGTTAATGATGAATATTAACTACTTCAGTGTCCAAAATTATTTATTTCACACTCAGTAATAAACAGCAAAGTCTGTATTTGCCATTACACATCCATATGGTTCCTATGGTTTCCTACAAGCTCTTGGCACGTCTCCACTGCGATTTTGGACCTCAACTGTTATACCTCCATGACCTGGAGGTTGGAAAACTTCTTTGCATCACTCTGGCTTTAATTTCCTCTACAGATCCTTGATGGGATCCAGTGTGATCTTCGGCTGTATCGCTCCAAACTAAAACGCAATAGACAGCTGATTAAACTAAAATTTACCCTGGGACTTGGAGTTGACTCGTAGCTGACTAGAGATCAGTGCTACTGCATTAGTCGTTTGTATTTTAGAGTGTATTAGAACATATCGAAGATGGCATAGAAGCTGCATTCCCACAAAAACTTGCAGATTCAATGGTTTCAAGGCATCTTTAAGTAAAATATTTTTAAAAATGTGAAAAAAATTGTTAAAAATCATCATTAATATCACCAACATAATTACTTTTTTCTCTTGTTTATTTCTTTTCCAGCCAGAAGAAATCTATTGGTCAAATAAGAATTCAGTAAATATCACATTTTGCCACTGATATGAATAATTTGTGGTTACATGTCTGAATATTTGTGACAATCTTTATGCTCAGTTTCAGACTGATCTATTTGTCTGGAACCAGCTGGCCTGGCTACATCCAAAGTTAAGAAAACCCACCTCATCATTACAGTATAAACAGGACAGAACCAGAACCAGGCTACTGTAGCTGTGTAGTACTTTATAGGAACACCTGTATAATCTAATGCAATCAGGTTCAACAACTCTGCCATAAAATGTACTTTTATCATGCTTCAACTTTTTCTGTTTTCGTTTGCACTGTCAGATAATGTTTGCATGGTTGAGGTCATTGTGAGTGGTTGAGCTTAATGAGATTCTTCATCTCATTAAAGGAGGCAAAGTATCAGAAGAAACACGTCCAAATGTGTAATATATATTTATATAAAGATGTAGCGTGTGGCAGAGCTGCTGTATCGGGTCGCATTAGACCTCATTGATGAGTCTCAGCAAGAAAATGTCACATTTACCTACAAGATCAAGGCTTTAAATGACCTGGTTCAATTGTGTTTTCTAAAATCTTCTGGATAGTTTAAACATATGCATCCTTTCACTTTGCCATTGAACTCCATTCATACAGTGTCTAATACCTATCAGATACTTAAACACCTGAAGCTGCCGGTGAGTGTGCTGTTACAGAATAGGCTGGAGGAGCTGGGAGGGAATCCCTGCAGCTGGTTGGATGATGAATGCTGACGCTGCTAACAGACGTCTCTGGGGAGCCTAATAAAGACAAATGCACCAAGTTTTTCCCACAGTGTGTCAAACGTTTGGTGGAAGAAAAATGAAGAGTGAAATTCAGAACGTCCTTTCAGAGCCGGCGGTAAATAAATTATGGGATGGCTAAATGGAGGCAGTGTGCCATTAGACTGTGATTGAATTAAAATAGAATTCTTGTGAACCTGCTACAGGAGGCCGATCCTTCCAACCAGGACCTGACAGTAATGCCCAACCTGCTCTATACCTCATATATATAGATCATCCTTCTTCTTCTGTTGTTCTTCAGCCAACTTTTCAGTCCCTGTAGCCCTTCCAGGTTTCATTTACCCCCAAAAATCTGTCTGTCAAGAGAAAAGCACGACTCATCTCCATTGCTTCCTCCACTGTCTAAAAAGTCTGAGACCCCAAAAAGGTCTGTTTCCAGAGAGGCTACATTCACTCAGCTTGGGTTTCCAACTGCAGGAGTTTGAGGTGTTTTGCTGCATGCGGCTCCAGAAAAGAGGAGGAACTACGAGGATTTCTGTTCTCACAGGAGCTGAAATGTTCCTTTAGAGGCTGTCAGGCCACCAGACCGAGGCGGGAGATCTTAGCAGACAGGAAGGAGTGCAGGATGAACACGATCGGCTTCGGACACGAATGCAGGTCCAGCTGCTGGAGGAGGAAGAGAAAGGACAGAATTAAAGCAGAATAATGCAGAACATGTCAGGAAGAAAGAGAAGAGCTGAAGAGAAGGCAGAAAGAAAAAAGAAAGACAGTGTGTAAATCACATAAAACAATAAATCTATATTTGAAACTAAGTCCAGAGTCAACAGATCTCCATTTGCAGGGATCAGACTGAACCCAGCAGCAGATCGCTGAACGCCGCTCTGTTCACTGAATCAACAGCAGCGATTTCACCACGATGACTCACATCCTGCTCTGAGGCCTGCAGGGAGCTTTAACCCAGAAATCCACACTTCAGCTACTGTTCTGTCGCTCACGTTTAACTCTGAGGAACTACGTCATCTCCAGCAAACTGTGAAACACGAGCGGATTTACATATCATGACTGCGCTACAGTTACTGACACAGTTAGATAAGCAGTTTAACCCAAAGTTACTCATAGATTTAGATTTTTAGTGACGTTTTATAGAACCTAACGAAATGACAAACACGAGACAAAAAAAACATGTCCAAAATTATTCAAACTGTTGCAGGTTTTTGAGAAAATGTGGTTTCAAATGTTATTCTAATGACCTGTAAACAGAGAGCAGCTGATACAGTAGTCAGTACTACAAGTCCTGGTTAAAACTACAGAGCTGAGTGAGTTTGACATTAAGATCCATCACAGAGAGAGAATGTATACTGTGCTAGAGGCTATAAAGTCATATCTAAGTGTTTTCAAGGTCCAGTGGTCACAGTGAAACACGAAATCAAAAAGTTTCACACTGTGAAAACTCTCAAAAGGCTGCTAGGAAGACAAAAGGGATCCACGCACCAGAAGAATGATAGTTTAAGAGGTGAAGAAGAACCCAAAGAGCAGCAGCAGGAACATCCTGATGAATCGGAACAGTTCTGGTACCAACATCTGAAGACAGACACTGAACAAGGCTGATGTCTACGAACACAGACCAAAGAGGGCTTCATCAAGAGAGACAGAAAAGCTCAGCTGGACAACGAAGGAAGTTTTTGGTCTTCGGTTCTGGTTGGATGAGACAATGAAGCTGTTTGGACACAAGGACGCAGCTTTAGTTTGGAAATATAATAGATTCAACACCAAGAACATCCTCCTCAGGGTCAAATATGGTGATGGGAATGTGATGCTTTGGGATGTTTTTCAGCCATTTGCTGCCAATTCTGGAGGAAACCATCAGACAGTCTGCAGAAAAACTGGTCCTTGGACATCATTGTAGCTTCCAACAAGACAATGATCTGAAACATGCAGTCAAAGAGGTGGAGAACTGGTTTATTAGAAAATAGTGTCAACATTTTGAAGTCTAGACCTGAATCCCATCAAGAATCTGTGGAAACCTTCATCCTCAAAGACCTCGAGTGGAACAACATCCCAACAGAGACATGAAGAATGACTGTTAGTAATTAGAAGAACCGTCTGGTTGATGTGGTGGCAAAAAAAGGCTTTGACACTGAGCAGGGGTATGAATAATTCTGGATATTTTCACTACAAATCTAAAGGGAAAAAAGAAACCTAAAAATTCCCTATAAATCAAAGTTTGGCATGTGAATGAATAATTGGAGGCTTAACTGTACATCGTTCTGCCAAGTTGACAGTAAAGTCGATACTGTGGAATAAAAACAGAGCAGCTGATTCCACTTTCACATAATGAGCCACCAGCTGGGATTTAATAAAACCTCGTCGAGAACCGAGCTGGGATTCAGAACCGCTACAAACCAAATCTGTCCTGCAAACGAAGCCAACAGACAAGTCTGGAGTCAGAGCTGGAAACTCTTTGGTTGTTTGCCGTCAGCGTAAACGACGAATCAAACATGAGTGAATCTGGCAGGAGTTTTAAACAGAGCTGCATGTGGATTATAGAAAAATCCTCAGTTTAAAACTCCTAAACTCTGTAAGCCTGCACGGTTCATGTTAGTTTCCACTGTAACTCTTCTGCTCCAGCAGTAAATCACAGTTTTTTTGGTTTTATGAAGGAGGAAACAGCAATTTGGTGGTTTTCTGTATCAGGGCTGAGGAGGTAATAAATGAGCTGCTAGAACATTAATATTCATATCAGCAGCGTCAAATAAAACCCTAAACAGCCTCTCAGGACAGAGATGGAGGCGGTGGGTTTTATCACAGGCTCTTCCAGGTATGAACATGGATCGGTTCTGATCTGTTGAGCTGCGGGACCCGCAGTAAACAGATTAAAACTCTTACAGTAAGCGACGGGTTATTTTTAAAGGAAAACGCCGTCAGCCTGTTGGAGCTGAGTGGAGTTCATTTCATTTCTGGTGTGATGGAGTGCAGTAATCTACTCTCCCTCTTCCTGTCTCACTCTGCAGTTTGTGTTTCGCTTCATTTCCCAGAAGGCCTCATGAATCCCCCGAGAGCAGCTATGAACTTGTTCTATTTACTGTGAGCTGCTCATGACCACAGAGAACTCAGTCTCATACTGGATATAGTTTTATTCTCAGTATGAACACAAACGCACAAAGCACATCTGAACAGTTCATTTTAAATGGCTATTGATGGAGATTAAAGCTGGAAAAAGGCACATTTTGATACTTCAGAACGTGTGGGAAACAAGAAATAAATGATGTGTTCAAGGAGAACACATCTTGTTGTCGTCAGTAAATAGGTCATCGCCACCTTCAGACACAGATCAGAGGAAACCATCAAACCAGGCAGAATAAATAATCATCAGACCATATTAATGTGAGGAAGCATATGGGGACAACACTATACAACAAGAAATTAAAGGTCAGATTAATCACTAGATTTCAGTCTTTAGTTTTTTATTAGTGAAGCTGTGAAGTTACTGCCAACGATCCCATGTGTTCTAATTTACAATTAATTCAATACATTATGTGGTAATTGACATTTTAAACTGTGTTTTGAACAGTAACTTTTCTAAAACTGCATTCTGATAAACTGAAGCTGCTCTTTTTCCTTTTGGCTGCTCTAGTTCATCTTTGGATTGATTTTAGGGATCATTTTTAGTTCTTTTTGACTTCACTGGTTAGTTTTCTTTTGGTTTTCTGGATGTTACTGTTTATTTTTTGCACAGTTCTGTCTAACTGTAGCATTTTCTGTTGTCTTTGGTGGTTTTGTTTAATGTCATTTTGATTTCTGTTAAGAATTATGTCATTTACTTCGTGTTTTTTCTCCAAATAGTTGTAAAATTTTGTAGTAATAATCAAAAATGTAAAAAAAGATACCTTTTTTCACAAAAAGCAGCCTCTGTGGGTTTTTGTTTCTTCCAAATTCTGGGGCCTCGACTCTCCTATTATATAAATGTGTGTATAAATGCAGAACTATAAGACGATATGAAAAGTTTCAAAACCAAGACTTCAAATCAATATAAAGTCAATGAACCAATAATTTCCATAACTTCTGCATAACTTTGTGCCAAAGTTTACTGTCTTCACATTTGAAGCTTCAGACCTGAGGTGAAACGCAAGCAGAAAAGTAAATAAATCAGGACTCTTACACAGACAGAGCTACCTATATATTTTAATACAATAGTCCAAATTTGCTGCTCGGTTTTTTGTTTGCTTTTATGGTCAAATATTAAAGTTTCCATTTCTGTTGCCAAAGGTTTTGTCTGAAAAACGAAAAATAAAGAAGGACCTTTACTCATAAAGTCTCTGTAACACAGAAAAACTGAACTATTTACATTTTTATCAAAGCTGTCATCTTGTATGCTCATTGTTTTTTTGGTGTTTTCACATTATTTATTCTCTGAATGTTATGTGTTGTCGTGGATTGTCTAAATGCTGCTGGTGCAGCGCAGATCAGTACTCTGCACAGTTCACCTAATAGCAGCTCATTCAAAAAACACTGTTTGCACAGTCAGCACGAGATAAATAAGCACATAAAATACTGAATTATCACTTTTACTAGTTTGGAAAGTGTCCATAAACACAGCGTTTCTGTGACGGATTACTGGATCGAGTGGAGCAGCTGAATGTTTGCTGCAGCTTTACACTCACAGATTTTATTAAAAGCTTGCAGTGAGAGGACGACTGACGTGACTTCAGAGCGTAAATGTTAGCATCTCCAGAAAGTGATTCCCACATCTCATGTTTCCTCTGTTAAACTATGCTGTAGCAGAATCAAAAATATGATTTCAAGGAGGTCTTTCCCTACTGAGTGTTCACTGACAGTCGCTGGTCTGAGGAGGATCTTTCGTGCTGTTTACTTTCACAGCTCAGAAGACGACTGAGCTCCCACCAGAACATGTCTACTGTCAGAACATGTTGATTGTAAATACAGAAAACACTCACAATCTCCCCCTCCTTCCCGCCGAAGTCCAGCAGCAGCATGCGGACGCTGTCGTCGGAGGACATCTTTAGCTTTTCGAAGGGGTATGAGAGCAGCACTCTGGGTTTGATGGGAGTCTGGACCACTCTGGCCTCAGCGTCCTCCTCATCTCCAGCCTTCGGGTCGGTCAGCACAGAGAAGCCCTGTTCATAGTGGATCACCAGCCGACACTCCTGACCTCGGTACAGACAACCTGGAGGTACAGTACAGAAGATGGAGGAGAGTTGGAGTGTAGGTCTGAATGTGAGACGATGTTCTAAATAAACACAAAGTTATGGACCAAACAGGTTTGACAAAGAGCAGCTGTGAGCAAAAGTTTACATCCACTAATAAAGACCTGATTTATCACAGCAGTCTTGTTTCTAATGACTCATATAATTCTTAATTCAAAAATCATAGATTTATTGAAGGTCTTATGGAAATATGACAAAATCTGCTGGATCAAAACCATACATACAGCAACTTAAATTTCCGTTCTGATGATGTGGAATGTCATGTAAACCAAACGTTCTTAGTTTCATGGCTTCTTAACTTATCCTGAATTATACGACTGACTACAGCTGCTGACTCTGAAACACATGAATTTCTGTCACAAATAACAATCATGTATTTCTATGATTCAATCACAGAAAATTCAGAGTTACAGAAATCATTGGAGACTGTCATGATAAACATGGTGGATAGAAATTGTAGTTCACAGCCGTATAAACTGATAAATGACACTGACAGTATTTTGTCAGACTGAAGTCATCTTACTGAGATCCTCGAGTTCCACGACAGCAGCTCTGAACTCAAATGATGAAGGTAAATGTTACTTATAAGGAAAATCAATCAGCTTCAGATGATTGTGCTTATTATGAAGTCCACAAAGAGACAGAGAAGTAAAGGTTAAAGTCAAGACAGACACACTGAACATCTTCTGAATAAGACAGCTGAAAACCCGTCAAAGATCAAAGACAACACTGAAACTGTCCACACATCCTGGAGGAAATCTTTCTGTCAACGTATCAGTTATCATCTTACTTCTGGCTCGTGTCTATTTGCTTCAAGAACACATTACTGTTCAGATATTTCACCAACTCTCCTCCTCCAGCGGTGTCCATCCTGATGAAAGGCTGGAGGATCATATCTCTGCTTCTCTCACCACTTTCTTCCTGTTTTTTTCTATCTTTCTCCTCAGGAGGAGTCTGGCTGAAAGCTGAGTGTTCGGCCTTCATCACCTCTCCCAATTTAAGCCTCACGTCTGTCTGCTTGGTCTCCATCACACTCCAGGTACATTTAGTCTTAGTTTCCCAGAGAACACTCGCTGCCTACAGCAGACGTCAGGGCTTCATGCTGAAAACTTCATTTGCAGCACGGAGAGCTTCTCTCCGGACCACATCTGATCCAGCAGCAGGTTGTTGGATAAAGACGAGACGAGCTGCTGTCTCTCATTGTTTGCTGACAGTATGAGTGTGTGTGTGTGTGTGTGTCTGTGTGTGTGTGAAGTGTGCACAAGAGGCGGTGGGTGTTTGCTTGTGTACATATGACTGTTAGTGTGCACTCTGCAATGTAATAAAAAAAGGAGTGGATCCTGCAGCGTTGTGAAAGACAGTAGAAATAAGGTACGTTTGTGTGTTCTGTCAGCGAACTACACAATACCACAGCTGGTGTATTTACTGTGTGTGTTTACTGTCACTGCTTCAGTTTATTCTGCCTGACTCCATCTACTTAGCTTCATTTAATTGTCAGTCAAACCCCACTAATCGCCCTATGCACACCTTTTGTTGGCTCTGTATCTAAAGGCGATTATGAAACAAAAGTTGGCAAACAGTAACACACATCCACACGCATCTATGGTCAAATTGCCAAAAAAAAAAAAAAAAAAAAATCTGGCCTAATTTACTACAAACAGGATTCTCCACGTGTCTTCCAGCAAAATGCATCTGAGTCTGTTACTCCTCAGCTGCACGACGGTAAAAAAGAAGTTGGCTGAAGCAAACCGATTATTTCACAGCCTTTAATTGTGCAAACAGATTAACCTTTCAACACACACTGTCTCCATCAGAGTCAAACGGGACAAAGACATGACGCAGATACAGGCAGAGGACCATTTTAAATCTCCAAACTCACAGACTCTGAGGCGCTTATCCTGAAGGTTTAAGGATGTCCAGCCGTCAGATTGTTGGTTTTGGTGTGAATCTTTTGACGCAATTACGCATCTCTTCCGTGTGACGTATAAATGTGGATGTCCTTCCCCAAACAAAGCGTAGACACACCAAACATGGATGGTTTAGGGGAGAAATCTGCAAGGATCTGATCACTGTGGAGGTCATTTATTGATGTTTGTATTTTCTGTCAGATATCTGCCTAACGTTTTCAGATGTTCAGGACTTCCCTGACTTCTATTAGTTTGCTAAAATGTATGAACAGTTTAATGTCACAAACATGAAGAGTTGAAGTGAGCAGGTTATTAAATTACCACGAAAGACGAGGACAAATTCACTTCTTGAAGTTTTTGAGGCTTTAGTGTTCAGGCTTTAGGGTGGAAACTGGGATTGGATCGCTCTAATCTGAAGCAGGCGTACAGCTGTCATTGGATAATTGCATTTTTAATCTACAGGTGGGTTAGTCAGGCCACACCCCTAACCCGGATCATAATGTCAGATTTGTGCAGCTTTAACAAAGAAAAAGTAGAAAAAGTTCCAGAACAAGCATCTGTCAAAGGTGATAACATCCAGCAGCTCAGTCTGCCAGAGGGCAAACATCATGTCACAAACTAAATAAAATCACCAGGAGGGAAACACAACAGTACAGCTGATAATATCTGACAAGTGTGACAACTCACAGGAAACATGATAAAATCAGTTCTGTATCCTACCAAAGAGCTCCTCTGGGTTTAAAATGAGGATCTCTGAGAATCTCTGAGGCTGATGAAGCCTCCACCTGCAGGAGAACAATCCCAGAGCTTAGTGCTGAGCTGAGTTCAGGCAGTAATATAATCCATGTTTCATGTATTTAATAAAGTCTTATGCCCATATGTGTGAGTCTGTAAAGCTATTTTTGTTTGTCCAACATACACAAAACCACTGAAACATTCCAGCACAGAGACAGCATGTGTTGTACTGCAGCTGATAGGATTTAAAGCAGTATTTTGTGTCAGTATGTGTAAACTCCTCTCCTCAGATAATCATTCAATAAACATTAAACCCTGTTCGGCTAATTATCCAGTGACAGCTGTACACCTGGATGAGGCTGAATTTATCTGTCTGCTTCATCTCTTTGTCCACTTCGATGAAAATACACCAGTTTTGAACTATTAGTCTGTTTGCACAATTAAAGGCTGAGACTTAATCGATGTGCTTCAGTCTCCTGTTGTATTCTGGTTTAAATTTGATTTGTCCAATAGAATCTTAACATCAACCTTTTTTCCCATGATGCTGTTTTCTTTGGACCCGTTTTCTGAAAAACTCCCCCGGAGCTTCACATTCTCAGCAACACACCTGACAGCTGGGATGCTGTTCTTGTGACTGAATGTTTCTCTTTTCTTTCACCAAACAAAAGCCACGTCTGTGTCCAAACAACTCCAGTTCCATCTCATCTGACCACCAAACCAACAACCAGGAGATTTCTTCCTTGTCCAGGTGAGCTTCTGGACATGGCATTTTAATTAAAAAGTCTGAAAATTGGAGTAATAATTAAAGTTCATCAGTAGTTTGTCAAACACAGCCAGACAAAACCTCTTGTTAAAATAAAAAATTACAATAAATCTAAATTTGTCAGATGTGTGAATAATTTGGGGCTCAAATATACATGTGCAAAGATAACATAGTTTGTAAAAAAGGTTTGGAGTCCAAAGTGAACATTACCAGTTATCTTGCATCGCAGTATATTTTATATTTAAGCTGTTCTTGAAGGTGTATGTTATTTATCTTTTTGTTGGAAGCCTTATTGTGTCCGACCACTGATCATGAACATGAGAAGAGTTGACCTGCAACAAATTGCTTAATTAAGCAGCTCATTCCAGACAACATCTTTAGTTCCTCCTGGGATCCAGTCTGCCTCACGCTCCATTTTTCTGAAACTAATGAACAAGATCCTGAGATATTAAAACTCTGCCTCTGTGTTTCCAGCAGAGAATTGTGGCCTCGGACCTGGATGTTCTGACGAGTGAAGGTCACGGTCTAATGAAGCCAGCAGAACCACACCATCTACAAGATATCCATCCAGAAATCCACCTCACCTGCTGGAGATCAAATCCATGAACATCACAGACTTTGTGCTGAGAATCTAAACACAGCTCTCACTTTAGATGTACGAGGATTGAACGTCCTGGTACACCGGACTCCAGAACTTTCCTCCTCAGGATTCCCAACACAACTGTCTACAAAACACATGAAACCTGGATGGTTATACTCCCATCAGGCTTCTGCAGCTTCACAAAGGTGAAGATCTGCTCCACAGAATCCATGTCACTGCTGCTGAATCTGAGCCTCCTCTCCTGGACTAAACTCTCCCTGAAGGCTGAGCAGTGACACCAGCCTTCCATAACCACAAAAACAATGTTGTCAGGTGAGCAGAGCAGCACATTATTAATGGAATTCTTACCACCTGTGAAGCCACTAAAACATCACGTCACAACTTCAGAAAACAGTGTTTATACGAAGATCACTTTAAATCAGATAGAAGAATGAGGCGTACGCAACCAAACGTACAGCATAATATCCAGTTTTAACCCCACAGACATCCCAATCAGGATGAAAAATGGGGCTCATAATGTGTAATATTACTCTAATGATGTATAAACAACGTGGCAGGACAAATGTCTCCCTAATGGCAGAAATTGAGATTTAAATGGAGCAGAGTGCAGCTCTTTGTGGTGCTCAGGAATTAACGTCGGTGCTGAAACTCGACTCTTCTACTTCAGAGGGAAACAGCGATTCCCACCAGAAAATACTCGCTGAGAAAAGAGTCTTTTCAGGCTCCAACAAAAGCTTGTCTTTATGTCTGATGGTGAGTGGAGGAGGGCAGGAAGGCAGATAACAGCGAGGCAGAGGGTAAGAGGGAAAATGAAAGAATCAGACACTAACTGTGGAAGCACTCAGAGGTTATTACAGGACAACAGTTGTTTTTGCTGCTATTTGTCTTAAACTATTAGCATCAGGAGACAAACTTCATACTTAGAAACTGAATCTCACTGGACCTAAGAGTCACAGCAGGTTAACTGGTCGATTTTCAACAACCGCTGAGACAGAACTGCTTCTGAAAGTCATGAAGCTGTTTAGGTGTTCATTAGAAATAAACCCAGCCGACCTCAAAGACAATCTAACAGATTCTACAGCTGCCACTTCAACGACAACATTAATGAGAAGCTGGAGACGGAGACGTGGGATTACTGCCTTTAATCTGAAACCAGTAACAAAGTAATGGTTTGAATCCTGAGGTTTGTTCTCGACCTTGAACAGGTTTCTCAAAATGGCCAAACTAATCTCACAGCAAATGAGAGGAAGCTACAAGAACCTAATTTAGAAAGAACAACAGTTCTATATGTTAAACAGACTTCCTCTCACAGAAGACAAAGTCTGAACTTCAGAGTTTTTCCACATTTCAGCACCAACACTGGCATCGATAGTCCAAATATCACTCAGCGTCTTTCATGTATGTTTAGTTTTACCTCATATTTTCAGCAGCTGAATTTCACTTTGTTGCTCCCAGCTGTTTAGGAATCTTTCCTCTAAGTTATCTTTCTACCATTCCTACCAAATAAATAAATATAATGAGCATTTATTAATGTGTAACAGTTATTCCTTGACCCACCTTGAGCAAAATCTCATTGCAACATGTAGCTGAAAACTGGAAACCTGCCTCAGACACTGTTTCATCACAACACTGGTTTGGTTTTTTAGCTTAGAGAACAGTGTCACGATACTCAACTCCTTGCAAATCCACAACCAATTCGAGATTGTTACAATTTGACTTTTCTACTTACACCGACCAGGCATAACATTATGACCACCTGCATACTATTGTGTTGGTCCCCCTTTGCTGCCAAAACAGCCCTGAGCTGTAGAGGCATGGACTCCACTAGACCCCTGAAGGCGTGCTGTGGTATCTGGCACCAAGATGTTAGCAGCAGATCCTTTATGTCCTCTAAGTTGCAAGGTGGGGCGTCCATCAATTGGACTTGTTTAGCCAGCACATCCCACAGATGCTCAATTGGATTGAGATCTGGAGAAACTGAAGGCCAAATCAACACCTCAAATTCATTGTTGTGCTCCTTAAACCATTCCTGAACCGTTTTTGCTTTGTGGCACAGCGCATTATCCTGCTGAAATAGGCCACAGCCATCAGGGAATACTGTTTCTATGCAAGGGTGTACATAGTCTGCACCAATGCGTAGGTAGGTGGTACATGTCAAAGTAACATCCACATGGACAGCAAAACCCAAGGTTTCCCAGCAGAACATTACCCAAAGCATCACATTCCCTCCACCAGCTTGTCTTCTTCCCATAGTGCATCCTGGTGCCATGTGTTCCCCAGATAAGCAACACACCGACTATCTACGTGATGTAAAAGAAAACGTGATTCATCAGACCAGGCCACCTTCTTCCATTGCTCCGTGGTCCAGTTCTGATGCTCACATGTCTATTGTTGGTGCTTTCAGCGATGCACAGGGGTCAGCATGGACACCCTGATTGGTCTGGAGCTATGCAGCCTCATTCATAGCCACAACAAACTGCGATGTACTGTGTGTTCTGACACCTTTCTATCAGAACCAGCATTAACTTCTTCAGCAGTTTGAGCAACAGCAGATCGTCTGTTGCATCAGACCACACGTGCATCAGAGTCTTGGCATGACCCTGTCATTGGTTCACCACTGTTCCTTCCTTGGACCACTTTTGATAGATCCTGACCACTGCAGACCAGGAACACCCCACAAGAGCTGCAGTCTTGGAGATGCTCTGATCCAGTCATCTAGCAATCACAATTTGGCCCTTGTCAAACTCGCTCAAATCCTTACACTTGCTCATTTTTCCTGCTTCTAACAAATCAACTTTGAGTACAAAATGTTCGCTTGCTGCCTAACATATTCCATTCCTGTTTCCTTCTGTTTTAACACAGCAGACTGCTATTAATCTTCTCACCTCTGCAACCAAGTGGATAACTTACTTTCCAAAATGTCCTTTTCTCTGCAGTGGACCAGGCAGAGTGACTTTAATTACTGACTTATTTAGCTGGGTAGAACTACAGTGTAAATCATGCAGTGAAGTGAAGCATCCAGCAGACAGTCAGACCTGAGCAGAGTTTCAACTGTGAATACGTGACGACACGCAGCCCCTTCTCCTGCTAATTGCTCAGAACACCAATATAACCTGTAAAGGGTTGAAGTCACCTTGGACATAATAACAGAAGAAATGACAGCGGGTCAAGAGCTGGTGAAATTTGATTTCAGAGCCGAACAAATGAGTTTCCCCTTTAAACCCCATCAGAACGTCCAGAGAGCCGCTGAGTGATGAGAGTTAATCCATCTTCAGAACAAATCTTTATCATGAGCTCTGACAGTGAATAAACCATCAGAGTGATTTAGAACGTTACACAGATGAACAGCTGACAAGGTCGACATAATGACTGCTGGAACTGACTGAGAGCACTTTGTATGCACCGTCAGATACTTCTCGGGGAGAGAAAATGACTCTCCTACTTCCACTACAGGAAGCCGAGTCCTGCCGCTACCATCAGTATGTTTCACAGAAGTTATCGGATCCATTTTCAGACAGAAACTCAATAAACATTCAAAACCACATTCATCTTCTCTGATGCTGCTGGCCGTACCACTGACCTGTATCCTAAATCACAATTACAATCAAAGCGGCAGTAACAAATGTTTTCAGGCAAACAGCAGCGGCTCTGGGAATGACAATGTGCTTCTGTTTGTTTGTTCACAACTCAGGTCCACAAAAAACTACCAGGTGAACTGATCTGAAATTCTGTATAAGGATGAATACTGCTGATGTTAGTGATCATCTGACCTCCAGCTTCACTGTGAGCTTTAAATCATCAGTGAAACAACTATTCTAAACTATTTGGTATAAAAATCTATGTATTATCAGGATAAATTATATTGGTTTAAGTGGATCTCTGACATTTCCACTATCGCCCGGTCATATTTACTATCACCAATATGCTCATTTAAAGGGAATCTTTGGTTGTTGGGCTTTTTGTGTGTAACTTTGTAGGTTTTAAAGTGTAGTCTTTAAAGCATTCAGGTAGTTTGGTAAAATGTGCAATGATATAAGTTCTTACCTTAATATTAATGTTAGACAGGTATATTTGTATGATAAATATTATTGAATAGTCTGAAACTTAATATCTACAATATTCACGTAAATTTGCATGATAAATAATACTATATGGCTTAAACCTTAATAGTGACATTTTAAATTTCTAACACCAGTCATACTCCTCTATTGGAAAGCACTTTAAAGCCTGTGATATATAGAGTGGCAAGAAAAAGTACGCAAACCTTTTGGAATTTCATGGTTTTCTGCATTAATTTGTCATAAAAAGTCATGTGATCTTCATCTAAGTTAAGGGTATCGACAAATATAATGTGCCTAAAATATTAACACAAAAAAATTCTGATCTTTCATGTCATTTTTGAGAACAACCACAAAAACCTCATAGTGTTAGTGGAAAAAGTATGTGAACCCTTGAGTTAATGACCTCAAAAAAGCTGACTGGAGTCAGGTGTTAGAATACCTGGAGTCTGGTTAAGAAAATAAGTTTGGAGGTGTGGACTAGAGCCAATTTGATGGATAAAAACCACTCAAACTTTTTGAGTTTGCTCCACACAAGACACACTTTTTCTTGCCATTGTAAATAACTGGAACCATTTTAATGGATTTGTGACTAAACATTTGCAGAACTGAAGCTGTTCCCATCCGCCTCTATGGACAGCATCAGTCAGTGACCTGAGAGCAGCTCTGTGGATCATCACAGCACCTTTAAGATCACTGTTTTGGTGTTTAGGAACTGCAGATTGACTGTTTTTCACAGTGTTCCTTCCAGAAATCCTAATTTTGTCGCTACATGCTGAACAGCACAAAACAGACAGAGGAGGTAAAAATCAGAGCAGCTGTTTCCTTCAGGAGTAAAGACACAGAGCTGAAAGGAGAATAAAATCTGGTCCTACATTCATCTGGTGCCCAAAACATGACTTTAAATGAATGTTTCTCCATCTGCTGGATGTTTATAAAAATGCCCAAACTGCAGCATTTATCAGAGCCAGAAACTGTAAAAACAGAAAGAAACACTGGATTTTGAAACTAATTATGTGTGACACAGTCTAGTCAGAAAAATAACCAAATCTAAGCATAAAATCATGATATATCATCAAAATCACTTTTTTCTACACATCGAATTCAAAGAGTTTCCATCAAATCCTGCAAAAACCTACAAATTCTGTACCCCTCAGCGAAACTAAGAAACTATCAGTCATGTTACAAAAAGCCAGAAGTTTTTCAGGTTGAACTGCAGGCAGCATTTCCACAGAGAGCCTGAGAGGAAAATCAAACCTACTGGATCAAAAAAAAAAAACAAATGCAGCATGGCTCAAAGACAGTAAACAGATGAGCAAGTTGTTGGAAGATACATTCAGCATGGTGAAACATCTTTCTACAGCTGATGAGCAGAGTAGAGAGGAAAAGTCTGGAGAGGAAACATGGAGATAGTTCAGCATTTACAGTATGAGGAGACAAGATGAATGAGAAAACTGTACTAGAGAGACATGACACCACACAAACATGACGTCAAACAAGATGACCAAGAACTGAGAAAAATGAGACGCAAAACTAAGAAAAACGGCATGCAAAATAAGGAAAACGAGCCACAAAACAACAGAAAGGAGACAAAATTGTCCCAAATAGAAATGAAATAACAAAAATGGCAAACAGAGCAACAAAAATGAGATACAAGTTGTTGAAGATACATTCAGCATGGTGAGACATCTTTCTACAGCTGATGAGCAGAGTGGAGAGAAAAGGTCTGAAGAGGAAACATGGAGATAGTTCAACATCTACAGTATGAGTAGACAACAATATTTAATGTAGGAAAAATGTTGTACAAAAATGTTGCTTTTAGTTTGTTTCAGTTTAACTTTTTCTTTTCTCTCTTCCCTCATTAAGACTCTGCACAGGCTGGAGGTGGGCGGAGCCACACTGAGCAATACAAATTCCTCCCACCAATAAGAATCATAAACATCATTTTCACACAGCTGACAGGAGAAGGAGGAGGTTTTAAACACACCAACACAGTCCTGTCAAGTCCTGAAATCAGCCAGCAGAGGTGAGAAATCTGAATTTTAACTGCATCTGGTTCTACTGCTACTGTTGAGCTACAGCAGGCTGATATTGAGCAACTTGCATCTGTCTAGACAGTGTTCTGGGATGAAGTAAGATGTCCTTGTAACACTCACATTTCACGGTTAACCACCACGACAAACTAAATCAGATTAATGCCACACAGCTCTGAGTATTGAAATCTAAATGAAGCCCTGCTACGGTAATTACAGCCAAACATATACACCTGGATCAGCGGGTGCAGATGGGTTTTAGGAAACTTTTAACAAGACTTTGGTGCAGAAACAACTCTGACAACAAGGACACAGCAGGGGGGTGAGTGTCATTTACTGCTGGATACATACATGAGCAGGAATGAAATTCAGTTTGGTCTAATATATGGGGAGTAGACGGGGACCCAGGGGAGCAGAGCAGCTCCCAGGACACTCTGTGCTTTGAGAGGGAGGCCAAGAGGGGGAGACAGGGGAGGGCTTCTGCTGGAATTCCCTGGACGACCAGTACCCATTGCCAAACACACACTAGAATAGCATTCCTTTCTATAAATAGCCAGCGCTTTGTCCACATCTTCCATATGGCTGTCAGATTACATCACCACCCCTCTTCTATCTGTGCTACAGGCCGTGGGAGTCTGAGCATGTTCTTCTTTATACCTCAGGCTCCTCTTAAACCTCCCTGGATGCTTTACTGCAGCACGTCCGAGCATGTCTGAGGAAACAGCACAGAATGCAGCACTGACCTGCACAGCTTCATCCACAATTTTATCTACAGCTTCATCTACAGCTTCATCCACAGCTTCATTCATAGCTTCATCCACACTTTTATCAACAGCTTCATCTACAGCTTCATCCACAGCTTCATCTACAGTTTCATCCATAGCTTCATCTACAGCTTCATCTTCAGCTTCATCTTCAGCTTCAGCTTCATTTACAGCTTCATCCACAGCTTCATCTACAGCTTCATTCATAGCTTCATCTACAGCTTCACCCACAGCTTCATCTACAGCTTCATCTACAGCTTCACCCACAGCTTCACCCACAGCTTCATCTACAGCTTCACCCACAGCTTCATCTACAGCTTCATCTACAGCTTCATCTCTCAGAGTTTTCACCCATTCTAAAGGTGCTACCAATCTGAATGTTTGGTGCTTGAGGACTCACTCGTAGAAACTTCTTTGATCATCTCGGCTGATGCGTGACATCCGTTGACTATCTGTCTGGTCCACAGCGACAGATCCTTGGTGGTCTCCGTCCGGAACAGGTGGGTCTCGATGCCGAGTCTGGTCCCAGTCCGAGTGGCGAAGAAGAGCTCGGTGCCGGAATGAGGAGACCCTCGGTCAGGGCCCGAGTGGACCAGACTTGAAAAAACAAATACAATCTCATTTAGATTTTTAAGATTTTTACAAATCAAAGATTATTTTACATATTTTACAAATTACATATTCTTATTTTGTCATTGCTAACATTGAAATTTGTGTTGCTATTTGTTTAAGTGCTGGAGTATAGCCATGATGTGCCAGAACATGGTTAAATTGTGGCTTGTTTTATTGAAGGTTATGTCAGTTTGAGACATTTAATTTAGCCTCTGGTGAAATTTAGTCCCAATCTGATACAGCTTTCTTCAATCGTACACACTTAAAGTACATTAAAGTTAATAAAACCAATCCAGTGTAAATGCTTGACAACTGAATAAAAAAAATTGCATTTCTATTTCTGTGTCCAAGCTGTTCCTTAATAGAGATTGCCTGCAGTACTTGGTTGTTCACTGTTTGATATTGCAGAGACCAGAGGAGGCCTCACTCAGACTACAGTTTATGTTGGCAAGCAGAGAGCATTGTGGGAGTTTAGCTAGGAACCATTACAAAGACTTCTGTGATGCTTAATAGCCTCCAGCTAAATCTTACGGTGTTGATTACAAACCAGGGTTAACTAGAACAGCATTCCTACATATTAGACAGAAGATTCACCTGTAACGTGCAGCTGACTAAGACAAAATATCAGCACTGACAAATGTCATGACTGCTTAACTTGTATTTTTATTTAATTAATATGATTTGATTGTGCTGCGATTAAGACAGAAAAACAAAATTGCCAGTTTCCTCATCCTGACTTTGTAATGTCGTAAATGAAAAAAACTATCAGGAGAGCAAATGATGAATTAAAGATTGATGTTCTGTTTTTACATCTTTTCCAGTTAAGGCAAAACAAATAATTTAATTCACTGTGTTGCTTTATATTCTACCAACCTTACGTGTTAACATTGTAAATCAATCACTATACTCTGAATGTCAAAGCAACTTTGACCATTTCATCAGTTTTACTCGTCTTTATGATGAATAGATGTTCAAGCACTTTAAAAAATGCATATGAATTTTAACCAAATTATGTGAGCAGCAAAAATTCTATTTCCTCACTTGAAGAAATAAGATTTCTGTCTTTCTGCTACACTTCTGCAGAAAGAAGTGTAGCAGAAGTGTAGCACATTACTAGCACATAACTGTACCTGTGGTAGTAATGTCAACAGTAAATCACATTTTTATTGACATTAAATTTAGTACTGGCTTTAAAATAAAACTGAAATACTATAACAAAGTATTAATCTCCATGAAATATTTTAAATACATATTTCTGCACATACACTGATCGGACACAACAATAATAAGAACAATCTTGTTCAAATTCAGTGTTCTGCTGGGAAACCTCGGGTTCTGGAGTTCATATGGATGAAACTTTGACATGTATCATCCACCTAAATATTTTTGCACACTAAGCTCAGGGAAGACTCGAAGAACACGACCAAGAGCCCCAAACATAGATGAGACTCCAAACTCTCTAAAACAAGCCTGATGTGCAGAAGTCCACCTCCACAGAACCCAAGATATCTGCTGCCGAGGCCCCGACAGGCTGCAGCTGAACGACTTCATACTGCTGGTTTTAATGTTGTGGCTGATTGTTTGTCATTCTCTGCATATTAAACCTACCGTGTTGCCAGCAGTGGATAAGTATGTGTAGGACTATGCCAGGACTCTCTGCCTCGCGGTAAACTGTCAAACAGCAACAGGTCCTTCTCCGTCACCACCACCAGCACCGGCTTCCAGCTCTGCTTTTCGCTCTCCGTCTGCAGCAACAACAGATGAACATTGAACAGGAGCAGCTGGTCCATCCAGTTATTCACTCTAAACACTCATCTTCTGCAGGCTAATGGAGGACCGTGGTACTCCAAAGAAAAAAAAAAAAGACCCAAAACAAAGCTGGCTGAAAATGTCAGTTATTTCCTTAATGGACTGTTGCGCTTGTTTTTGACGTGCACGAATTGCTTGAAGTATTCTGTCGCTCTTCTTATTCTTCTCTGCAATTATCAGCACAACAAAAGCTGCTGCAGTCGACCAAACAGAGGTGGTTCATGTTTGTTACTTATTCTGACCAGCAGCACAGAACAGTCCTGATAGATGGACGAGACGGATTCATTTAAATGAAACAACTTAAAGAAAATATCAGTGAATAAATGAAGCACTTTGAGTGAGGACTTTGTACTGTTTCTGTTAACTTTGATGTTGCTTATAAATGCTTAAAAAACGAAAACACTGATCAGCCATAAAGCATTATAGCCGCGGTGGTGGTGCCACATACAGGAACGCTGTGTGTTCAGTGTGTAGATTCACTATTGTGCATCCAGGTGGGAATCAGCTAAAAATAAATACAGGTACACTTATTTCACAGCCTGGTATTTCATCTTACAATGCTCCATAACTATTCTCATTATGTGAGCTTATCTGCAGCCCAGCCGAGGAATCCAAAGCTGCTCTTTGAAGTCCTGTCTCAGCCAATCACACTGCAGGATTTAGAGGGTCAGGGGTCATCTTTTTACCATAATGAGAATATGTTGCTAAGTAACAGCATTGTGCCGCAATTCAAGGATCAAATACTAGCAAATTCTCCAGGACTGAAGCAGGTATGGATGTGCAGGTGTGAGGCTGAAGCTTCGCTGTGTGAGAATTTCAAAGATGTGTTTATACAGAAGATGTGCAAAATAACAAATACATAATTCCGGTCTCCTTCTGAAACAAACAGACAGATTCCTGTTTATGCAACAAGTGCAAAGGTGAGAAAGTAGCAAAACAGTTTCAAGTCTGTCTTCACTATACAGCAGGTTTCTGTCGACAGCAGCCTGAGATGAGTTTGATGAATTTCAGAACTGATTATTACGTTTGCTCCTTCTCCATGACAGCTGGCTTTTTATGCCGCCTTCAGCTGTGACACTTTTGAAGTGTTTGGACGACATGCTGTAGCATTGGTTTAGAAATACCCAGCGTTTGCACACAGACAACACAAACGGCATCTCAGGAGGTTATTAAAGCCCATCACAGACATTAACTCCTGTCTGGTAAACTGAACGTGTCTGGATGAGCAGCTTGGTCACTTTTACACAACAAATACAGTGAAAATCTTATAAAGTCGGACCTGGTGACATTAAAGTATCATTTTCAATCTGTCACAAGTCGGATCTGTTGATGTCGCATCAGCAGACAGGAACAAAAACATAATTAGGCTGTGTGAAGTGATTTTGGGAGTTTTTTTTTTCTTTCCACATTTCATCACCAATATTGATCTAAAATCATCACATAAAGAACCAGAGATAGTTTGCAAACTTTCCTCCTTCACTTTCTTCTATAACTTCACATTTATTACAAACTGAAAGGTCTGTAAAACTAAAAATTTACTGGATAAAGACAGAACCGGTGAGATGCTGAATGTCAGTTTGTTGCTTCCAGCTGTTTGTAGGAGTTTTTCCTCTGAGTTTATTAAATATCTGCAAGCATCAGACAGACAGCAGCAGGATCAATATGAAGTTGTACACATTTATGCAGGTTGCACAACAGCAGTAACTTCATTAATTACTTAGAATTATTAATCAGGTTGAGTCCTGAGCTCCATCACAGCTTTTAGAGTATTTTTATTTTACTGTTATCATGCTCACACTGTCTAACGTGCAAACATAAATTTATGAAAGCAATGTACTGAAACGTTGCTTTAATAAATTTATGTTTGCATGTTAGAAAGTGTGTGGGATTCCAGTTTGTGTACCTGTACCTTAGTCTCTTTATTAACCTCTTGACGCCTGTATTTATTTACAATTAAATAAAAAACATTTTTGTGTGTTTTTGCTTTCCAGATGATGCTAAAATAAGTGGAGATTGCTAATTTGTGTATTACACATAGAACAGATATATAATAATAATAACAACAGATATCTAATAATTAGGTCCCACTCTGACAGGTTCTAAGAGAAACCAGTGCTTGCAAAAGGTTCCGAGGTACGTATCGAATATGCACAAACCGGTATTGGGGGAATGGATACGCTATCTCAGCTGCAGCCTGAATGAAAGTGGTATGTTGCGAATTCCTGACAATAGGCATCAAGGGGTTAATTAACGCATATTATGCAGTATTTCACCTGATGTGCTGAGCAATAGTATCAACAATTTTTTTTTAATTATTTGCATATTTTACCTTCAATTGTCATGGTAAGGAAAATATTAATTTTTTTTAGTATTGGAACCTATTTTATTGGATTCCTTGACCCCAAAAATGTACACTTCGACACCAAGTGTCATTATAGCTATAACAAAAGCAAAGATATGGGCCTCTCAGGTATGGTCAGCCATTTTTAAAATGGCCGCCAAAATGTGATCTCACTTGTGTCTTAGGATAAATTTGTTTCTATGGCCCTAAGGTATTTCCATGCCAAAGGGGACCTTTGCATCCTGACTTGAAGTCAAAAATCACTTAACCTCCCTACTAAATGCTTTTTACGTAGTCAAACCTAATTGATTTTAAAGGATTCACCTCAAAACAAGATCAATCAATATGCAATGCAAAGTAAACTTTCCAACAAGAATAACTCATAAATCATAATCCATATCATAAAAAACATTTAAACATACCATCACAGCTGGCAGAGATTAATTGGGTTTTATACAGACACACAAACACACAAAGTCGTGTCTTCACCCTGAAACTGAATTCTTACATTTTGTGAACTTGGACAGATTCCTGTCCTCACAACATGAGTGAAACTCTCCTACCTTCCCTGCCAGCCAGCCCAGGTGTCGGATCTCTTTGCTGCCAGCGACTCCGGTTCTGGACGTGTTCTGGATGACCTCGGCCAGAACCCGCTGTGGTCACATGACAGGGTGTCAGGATGGATGATGCGTCACAACACCGAACACGTGAACTATCTAATGGTGCCGAGAGCTACCTGCATAATGAATGAGAGCAGAGACAGACCTGAGCCAGCGACGAGGTGACGGCGTGCATGGCAGAGAACCAGGACAGGGCAGCCGGCTGGTCGGGGCAGCGCAGCACCACGGTGTGTCGGGCATCAGGAGAGTGAAGCTCCAGCTGTCTGGAGGAACAGATAAGAAGAGTTGGAACAGCTTTAACCTCTCTGCTATCATCAGGGACTTTAAACTTTAATGATTGACAACCCCACATGAACAAAATCCTTCTTTGAATATTGAAAACACAGAGCCGGCCTTATCAGGAAACCCCAATTTGGTGTCGGCTAATAGTTTCCCAACCCCGGCTGTTATCCATTTAGGCTTCAGCTCCAACAGATGCTCGTTTGTCTCATCCGATGATAATGGGAACCCGGTCACAACTATGGAATGAAGTGCATTGAAATCTGAGTTCATTCAAGTCAGTTCGGAACATGAAGCAGCCTCTCTGGGCCATGTGATAGCATCCGTCTCCTCTGAATTTCCATAACTAATCTGCTTATATCATATGGGAGAGTTTCTGGCCTCCAGAGGAAGGCAGATGCTTCTCGATCTCTCTGAATGGCTCTTTGATTGTGTGCTCGGTGAATATGAATTTTAAAAAGGTACGCGTGGCTGCATAAAGCTGAGCACTGGGTCGCTTTATGGTGCAGCATGAAATATTCAGCTGCATAAAGAAAAGCAGGTAAAGCAAAGGTAATCTGCCCAGTGCACTGAGTGGAGGGATGGGAATAATACAGGCACAATAAGGGAGCCCATTATTCCTGTCCTAGACTTTTCAAAGACTAAACATGATAATCAACTGTTCAGTTTGGCTTCATGCTGCGATCTGAACATGTTTGAAGAGTTTAAACTCTGGAGTGTTTATCACATGATGTTCAAACTATCAGAAATAAAGCTGGACTGTAAAAAAAAAAAAAAAAAAAAAACTCATCTTAAGTCTTTATGTAAATTCAGCAACACACATTTGTTTAAGCCTTTGAGTCTGAGGATATTTTCAGGGTAATTTCAATACCTTTACCTCTAAACTCTTGTCTTTGCCATTGTAAGGCTGTTCAGACAGGTTGGGCTATCCAGATCCCTCATCATTTTATAGGATTTTTTTTATATTAGTCTTTATGTCAAAGACAAGCATGTATTATTAAGGGGTGTTGCATGTTTTTACATGTATCTCAGCATGTTTCCATAGATCTACAGGAGAAATATCAGAACCAGGACAGTTGGATGCTCTATGACTTAGAGAATATCTATTTATTGCCTAACAGAAATAAATGTCATTATTGTATTCACAGACAGGAAGCTACTTGCAGAAATGGAAAATCAGGTAAATGTTTTCCCCCAACAGTCACTTTGCCGTTAGACCTTCATTGCTGCCTTTATGTTATTATGACTGGCTCTTAGGCCGCAACAACAGTGGAGATGCACAGAGAGGTTTAACAGCAACAAAAGATTATTTACTAACAAAAACACGGCAATGAGGTGTGGTAGTAAACATCAGTGGTGTGTGAGGGTGGTCAATGTGTGGTACATGTTGTCAGTGTAAAGCAAACCAAAATAAAACAAAGGAGAGCATGGATGGCTGGGTGTGAGAGGAGAGAAGCAGAGAGAGCTCTGGCTCAGCAGGTCAGCTTATATAACCAGGTACACTGAACAGGTGTACCAGGTGAGGTGATTATAGGCTCTGCCCAGCCAGAAACCTGCAAGAGAAGAGCAACAGAGAGAAGACCAAGGCTGTGGGGCCGTAACACTGTGCACAGCCAACCAACTACTCAACCATCACAATGGAAGCAAATCTATTTTTTTGTTTATTTTTCATACAGAGTTGGACGTAACATCAGAGCTGGGCTGGAGACGATGCAGATTTTGCTGTAATTCCAAAACAAAATTTATTTTTTATCCACAGAGAAACAACCATTAATATCAGGAAGAGTAAAGTCTACCGTTTACTTTGATATGTGATTGGCCAACGTTTTAAAACGATACAGACTTTGTGTCTGATGGTACTTTGCAGGAGTGTGAGCCATCTTCATACCATTACTATTAATCTCTCCAGTGCCGTGACATTAACATACACGTGTAATGGCATAACAGCAGTAATGGATGGAGAGCTGTGTGCAGATTTGTACATCTAATGTAAATACAAATTTGTTTTTATCACCAACACTGTTGCACAGACAAGCAACTAGAACTGTTGTCCTGCAATTTGATTTGATAAGTGCCACAGCTGTCTGAGAATTTGCACACAAAATGTGTCTGAAGAAGAAAAGATGCAAAAATTACGTCAACATGCAGCAGGAGAACATAGGAAACACACATGGAGAACAATGGAAACATTAGAAACATGGGGGACACACATTGGGGAACATGGAGGACATGAGGAACATGGGGAACATGAAGAACAAACATGAGGAACTTGAGGAACATACATAGAGAAATTGAGGAACATGAAGAACATACACGAAGAACATGGAGAACATGAGGAACATACATATGGAACATGCAGAAAACAATGGGAACAAAAGGACCATACATGAGGAATATACATGGGGAACATAGGGAACATGGAGAACATGGTGAACATGGAGAACACAGGGAACATGAGGAACATACATGGAAAACATGAGTAACATGGAGAACACGTGGGGCGGAGGAACATGAGGAACATGGAGAACACAAGCAACACGAGGAACGTGAGGAACCAGTGCGAGGACGTCCAGATGAACGCTGTGACTATAGATTACATAAATCTGTTCCTTTGAATGAAGTTGAGTCTCTGATCGATCAAAGCAAAGTCGTTCTCACAGGATTATTACTAAATATAGAAAATATGTTCCAGCCTGGTGGAACAGTTCCAGAATACAGATGATCCACACAGTGACTGGATTATTAATATTCATTCATTAAGTCTGTCTGCAAATACATCAGAACCAGGAAGGAACATGATAAAATATCTGTCTCAAAGCAACAGGGCGAGTGCCAATAGAGTTGAACATTCTTATGTTTTCTGTAAAATAAAACATTATTCTGATTACATTAAAATACTAACTCTAACAGAATACAGAGTGTTCAGGGAGTCTGTTGCTGTCTTACGTCTTTACTGTATTGTTTCTTGTTGCTGTTTATTTTTTTTAAAAAAAGGGCACATCTCCATTAACTTATTTTCTTATTCAAATTCTCATTCTAAGAATAGTCAGTGTTGCATGATGTGTAGATTCTGAAGCACCTCAAGGGTAATTTTGTATTTGTGATAGCAGTCAGTATGAATGAAATTAAGTTTTTTTTAACCTAAAAGCCTCATTTACACCTGATAATAACATGTGATCTGTAACTGAACAAGTTATCTGCATAACAACATCTGATTAAATAAGTTTTCAGCTCAACCCTGGTGAAAAAAAGGTGAAATAACTCTTTTTTACTATTTTTTTCCTCTTTTTTGCCTTTTCCAGAAATTAAGTGAAGTGTAAAATATAATACTTTGAAGGCACAGATTTTATCTAAAAGATGAATATGACGTCTATTGGCCCGTGGAGAACCATTCTGGAGCCACATGATAGTGTCGATGATAAGGACCCTGTTTTACTCAAAATGCAACCATAATTTACAAAATCAACATCATACTATATTGAAGTGGGCTAGAAATGAGTGATTGAAACCAAAACGTTGATGGAAAAATATTCGCTGAAGCAGCCAATCAAGGGAGATTAGGGCCACTTTCTCATTGACTTCTATACTGTCAGAATTCTCTTTGCTACTGGAGAAGTCGCCCCCAGCTGGCCATATGAATGAATGCAGGTTTAAGGCTTATCAATTTTTATGGTCAACTGATTATAATACTAGAACTGACAACCATCATTCTTTGGTTAAGTAATAGCCTATGAAACCCTAAAACACCTTCTGCTTTAACGTCTGTATTACTTTAAACAGCACGATAATTTAAATCAAACATCATTCTGTATTACAAGAGATTTGAAAGTAACAATTGAGACCCTAAAGTCATTAAAGAGATGTTTACTGAGGTAATAAATCAAGTGAGTGTTCTTCTCATGGATCTCTATAGAATTGGAATTATTTTTGCTAACAGTGGAGTCGCCCCCTGCTGGCCATTAGAAAGAATGCAGCACGTTCCTGTAGATATCCGACGCCCCCGCACTCGTCTCTTCATAAAATATATACACTATTGTTCAAAAGTTTGGGGTCACCCAGACAATTTCATGTTTCCCATGAAAACTCACATTTTTATTCATGTGCTAACATGATTGCACAAGGGTTTTCTAATCATCAATTAGCCTTTCAACACCATTAGCTAACACAATGTAGCATTAGAACACAGGAGTGATGGTTGCTGGAAATGTTCCTCTCTACCCCTATGTAGATATTCCGTTAAAAATCAGCCGTTTCCAGCTAGAATAGTCATTTATCACATAAACAATGTGCACACTGTATTTCTGATTAATTTAATGTTATCTTCATTGAAAAAAAACTGCTTGTCTTTCATAAATAAGGACATTTCTAAGTGACCTCAAACTTTTGAATGGTAGTTTGCATATATAAATTTAACCAGTTAACACAGACATTTAAGGTTGCATGTTAAGGTGAAAAACTTTATGAGCACGTTGAATATTTAAATATGAAGATAAATCGAGTCTGTCTTCATCCTAAAGTTAACTAAAGCTCTTGTCTATCTCGTTCTTCATCCTCTGCTCTCCTTCCTCACATCGCCTTTTATGATCTCTTTCATCACTGTACGTGTCTCCCTTTATTCATATCTCACTCTTCTTTATCTCCTCTCAGGCCTAAACACACTTTAAACAGCATCTGCTGGAATGAGGAGGAAACTCTCAGAGGGATTCAATGCTGCAGCAGATTCTCCTGTCACTTAACATAAAGCTTCTTAAAGCATTTTATCCCTGAACCCAAAATAAGAAAAGCATAGAGAAGCTTCGGTTTTGCCTAAATGTTTAACTTCAGCTCATTATCTTAAACATCCGGTATAAATGTCAGCACCTTTTTACAGTTTGATGGACTCAGTGTAACATCTTTCAGCTTGGGCGTTCTTCCATTTAAACATTTACTAAAGTTTTACTGGTAAGTCAAAGGGGAATTTGGCCCGGCAAGGATGAGAAAAGAAGTTCGTAAAAAACATGCTGGTCAAGGTAAATTTCACTTTATCTGTGAATCTGCCCTCAGGCTTTATCAAACCACAAAACAGTGTTATCTGCAGAGTAAAACCTCGCCATCACCATATGAGATATCGACCCCGACTCTTCTGTAACTGTCTCACCAATAAAGTCAATGTTAAGGTCACCAGAGTGAATGTTCAACTCTGTAGAGCTCTTAAATGGTTTAATGCTTCAACCATAACAGTCAGGATTAAACTTTCAGCTGCAGAACAAGGAGGAACATTTACAGATTGGTAACTTTCACATGGCTTAAACTTAAACTGAAACACCAAAGATTCAACATCTCATTTATAAACTTGCCTAAAATAAACAAATTGGCTCCAGATACTTAAAAAAAAAAAATCCGCTCGCTTTCAGATATGAAGAAGAGTCACCCAAAAAAAATCCAGAGAGTTTTCAAATGAATTACAGACTGAATACAGAAAACAGAAGAATCAGGTATGAAAACTACTTAAAGAGACTGAAGGGAAAATCAAACCTACTGGATCAGTAAAATAAATGCAGCATGGCTCAGAAACAGCGAACAGAGGAGCAAGTTGCTAGAAGATACATTCAGCATGGTGAAACATCTTTCTACAGCTGATGAGCAGAGTAGAGAGAAAAAGTCTGGAGAGGAAACATGGAGATAGGAAACAAAAGCACCACAAAGAGACGCAAAACAACAGAAAACAAAAGCCCAAAATGACAAAAACAAGACACGAAACAACAAAACAAGACAGAAAATGACAAAAACAAGACACAAAACAACGCAAATGAAAATCAAAACAACAAAAAATGACAAAGACAAGACAAAAAGGACACCAAAGGGACACAAAACAACAGAAATAAGACAGAAAACAACAAAACAGAAAAAAAGAGAACAAAAGAGATTATATGAAAGTAAAATATCTAGTATGTAGATTTTGGAAACTGTTTTGTAGTTTTTTGTAAAATAAAAAAAAATCTGAAAAATTCCACTTTTTAAATGATTTGTGACATTGTTATGCTGTAACAAATCATTGTCACAGCATAACAACGATTTGTTAAACTGAAAAATGACATGTTTGCATCCTATCTGCTTCTAGCTTATGTTGTGCTGCTTCCATAGAGTAGCAGGACATTATATGACATGTAAATTTCAGAAAAATGCCCAGAAAGTGTTTGGGCCTCAGAAGGTTAACACACAATGAAGGCTAGTATCATTTTCAGTCTCTAATATAAATGTATAATTGAACATAATGACCATCTTAATGCATCTTAATGCTGAATGTGATGCAGAAGCTGCTGTTTATGAACTCTTCAAACTGAAACAAGGAAAGAAGTCTGAGTGTAACAATCATCAGGATGTTGATTCAACTCATCATCTTAAGTTTATTGAACTTTTCCTGCTAACAAAGAACCGCCTGCTGGATAATGTTCTTGTTTTCTATTTTGTGCACAAGTGTTTGTTTAATTGATTTCCTGTGTGTTTCTGTTCTACAGGCTCAGCATCCAACATTAACTCCCCCTGAAGTCGCCACTTTGAAGTTTTCAAGTTTCAACCGTCTCAGACGTCTAAAATCATACATATGCAGAGATGGAGGGACGGAACAATGAGGATGCGGTGACAGAAACAAGGAATAAATCGACAGCGACAATGATGGGAAGACAAAGGAGATGGAAGAGAGAATCGATCCAGACATGCGACAGATAACAGACAAAGCTGGAGGCACAATGAGAGGCGCTGAAAGGAAAGAATGGCAGAGGACAGAAGAGGCCGAAACACACCAACAAGCACAAAAGACTGAAAATGGAGACGCAGAGGAAGAGACGACTGGGACAGAAAGCAGACGAACTGAGGTTTAAAACTAGTGAAATAAAGAGGAAGAGGAGTAACTGTGGCCTGGTGATGTCTGACCGGGTCACCGTGAGATTAACAACCCATCAGCCTGCTAACAGACGACCCCCCGCTGGCTGGAATTATAGAAACACCACTTCAAACGCTGCTCTTTAAGAAACACTGGAGAAGGTCTGAGACACACTTTAAGTAATCCTTCAGGATACAGAAGGAGACGTCGCTGTTGTCTGTCACCGCAGAAGAACTGGTTAATCTTTAGTTCATTAAAGCATCTCTGGGTTGAACTTTGGAACGTTTGTCAGTGAAGAAAAGTCTGTCACATGACTCACAGTTAAGCCCAAAATCACTCATCCCCGTTATTTATAGGTTTCTGTTTAATCAATAGACTTCCTCTGGCTGGAAATGACTTTAAGTGACAAAAGACAGCAAGACACAGTGTTAGAGATGGTGATGATAAATTAGAGCTATTTCAATGGTGGTTTTTTTTTGCCATTATTTTCTTCCACATCAATCGAACAGTTCTTATAATTACTAACGGTCTTTCTGCACGACGCCGCGGGGATTTTGCTCGTCTTTGTGATGATCTTCAGCTCATTCAGTTTGAAGGTTTCCTCTTTGTCACTCTGGTCTCCAGTTTCCTCCACAGATTCTGGATGGATTAAGGTCTGGACTCCAAAATGTTCATATTGTGTTATTTTAATCATTTCTTGACCTGTAATGCTGCACGTTTCAGATCATTGTCTTGTTCCAATGCTGCCCAACGAGCAGTTTTTTCTGCAGACTGTCTGATGTTTTCCTCCGGAATCTTAATGTCGTCCTCTTTTCTCATGATTCTGTTTCCTTTGAGAAGGTTTTCTGGTCCATTGGATGAAAAAGACAGAGCGTTATATTCCCATCATCATGTCTGATATTGCAAATGGTGTTCTTAAGGGTTAATGCTTCTCCTTTTCTTCAGCACATTTGTCCAAACAACTCCATGTTTCATCTCACCCAACCACAGACC
The DNA here is from genome assembly GCF_022539595.1 of Amphiprion ocellaris. NCBI lineage: Eukaryota > Metazoa > Chordata > Actinopteri > Pomacentridae > Amphiprion > Amphiprion ocellaris. The sequence continues at coordinate 23,784,123 of NC_072774.1, forward strand.
TGATGATCAAAATCCTTCTTCTTTGTCCAGATGAGCCTTTCTAAGTTTATCTTGGAGAACTTTAGTCCTCCTAAGTCGACGTTCATAGAGATCAGCCTTGTTCAGTCTGTGTTCAGATGCTCACACTTGGATATGACTTTATAGCCTTTAACTCAAGCTTTAGCCCTTGCAGCAGATTAAAATGCTCCAGAACTTGGCAGAAATTGTCAGGACCATTTGGAGAAGTGTAGAATCAACAGTTCACAACAATTTCAGTGAGTATGAATGAGTTTGGACATGGTTTTTCCATACAAATGTGTCTTTTGTCACTTCTTTGTGATTTCCAGATGGAAAAAAATTATTGGTTAAAGAAAAATTCACTATAAATCAAATGTTGATAAGAATATGAACAGTCGGGGGCTTAACTGTGCTTTTCTTATATCTAATGTACCTTTTTCACGATGCCACTGTCCTTAAATTCTTACCTTTTTTGTAAGAAAAGATAAACTATATTGCTGAGGTGAGTCAGAACTGAAAGAACCGTCAGCTTCCATAATGAGCTATAATATGTGTAGCAAGTCATGTTTCAGTTTGACTCTGAAGGCTGGAAATTGTCTGTGTTCTTTCCTCTTCTCTTTATATCCCACAAAATGGCTTAAAACTGGGGCTGCACAGTGGCGTAGTGGTTAGCACTTTCGCCTTGCAGCAAGAAGGTCCCTGGTTCGCGTCCCGGCTTTCCCGGGATCTTTCTGCATGGAGTTTGCATGTTCTCCCTGTGCATGCGTGGGTTCTCTCCAGGTACTCCGGCTTCCCCCCACAGTCCAAAAATATGCTGAGGTTAATTGATTACTCTAAATTGCCCGTAGGTGTGAATGTGAGAGTGCTTGTTTGTCTTTGTGTGTGGCCCTGCGACAGACTGGCGACCTGTCTGGGGTGTCCCCTGCCTTCGCCCGAGTCAGCTGGGATAGGCTCCAGCCCCCCCCCCCGCGACCCTAGTGAGGATTAAGCGGTGTATAGATAATGGATGGATGGATGGATGGCTTAAAACTTTGCCCTAGACTTTTTCACATTCTCCCATCTTGTGTGTTGCACATCAGGTTGTTCCTACAAAGCAATAAATCTTTAAACTATTAGCCGATAGCCGGCTGGTGGAACTATGTGAGCAGTTAATCAATGAACTCCTCATTAGTCTGTAGAGAACAGGAGCAGCATGCAGATGACGGTCATTTAAAAAAGACACAGAGTCTCGGGTGAGTGCTACCTGTTGTCGGGGTCAGGTGTGGTCATGGCTCTGGTTACGTAACACATCCTCAGCGGGATACACCTCCGGTCGCCGCTCAGAGACAGCGAGGGCTGACTGGGAGAACTGGGAGAGCTGGGAGAACTGGGAGGGTCTGAGGAGGAGATGGTTGGGCTGCCGAGGCGAGGAGACTCTGGAGGAGGCGTCTCCCAGCCGATCTCTGACACCGGAGAGCCTTTCTTCACGTATGGAGTCGCCTCACGCATGTACTTTACTGGAGAGGGAAGAAATACGAAGGTTACAGTCAGGCATGGAGGAAAAGAGTTGAACAGCAACACAAGAGAAGAAAGTTTTGAGATTTTTAATCCTAAACTATACCAACAAATCTGCATCAATGTTTTTATTTTTTGCTTTGTGTATGTCTGCCAAATCTAATTTTTTTTTTGATTTTTGTCAAAATTCAGTACATAAATGAAGTACATAAATGCATATGATGTTGATTTAATTTTCTGTTGCTTAAGTCTGTACATGTTCCACAAAGTCTGGAGGTGCTGATGCTAAAGTATCCCTGAGGAAAGTGCCAGTTAAAATTACTTCTAGCAGCTAGAACTCCCACTTGTAGTAGCAATGGAGTAGACATTGATAATATTATACAGAATATACAGATATTTTCAGAAAATATCACAAGACAACTGACACATATTCCAACCAACAATACATTTAGTGCACACAGCATCATTTTTTTTCCATTTAAAAATGCTTCTAAGTACTTCAGTGTGATCAAATGGGGAATACACCTTTGATAACTGGAGCTCAAAGCAAATAATTCCAAGGTGTTAGAGCCTAACAGCTTAAAGTTTACAGTCAAAAAATGCTGCCATACTGTAGTAAAAAGACATTTCATATGTTAATCAACATGGAGTTAGCAACAAATCAATCATGGGTGAAATTCTAAGTAGTGAAGTCTGCAAAAACGAGTGTCCAGGTGGTTTCACATGTGTGTGTGTGTGGGAGGGTAAAAGTGTATTCAGTATATCTGTGTCAGTGGATAAAACAGAAAATACACATTAACGAAAAGGGGAAGAAAGGACACAACAACACACACATATGCATATATTTATACACTCATACACATATACATAGAGAGTACTTCAATAGGTTCTTTGGGGATATAACTGTTCTATAAAGTCTTATATCACTGTCCAGAAAAACTCGAACGTTTGTCATCATTTCTTTACAAGTAAAGTTTTGTCCTGCTGCAGGTTCAAGCTCTCCTCTGCTTCTTTCTTTGATTGCTTCAAACATTTAAGTTTTGTGGACACTGATAGAGAGGAAACAGTTTCCAGGTGGGGCTGAGAACTTTTCCACTGACGGAAAAACCCAAACAAATGAGTGGAGAAACTCAGTGAATGCAAACGCAGGTGAACTTCAAACAACCAACATGCAGTTCTATTCTGCTTATAGAATAATGCTGAGCAGGCTCTGTTTACTTTCATTTTGAATCTTGATGGGAACCGAGTCAAGCGACACCAAAAGAGGATCTTCAGATTGCTCAAGAGCTGTGACCAAAACAACATCTGCTTTGAAATCCATAGAAAAACACCAGCAAACAGGGTTGAAAACTGCAATTAGGCAAGTGCAAGGAAAAAGACAATAAAAACTCTTTGTCTATGCAGGATTCCAGCAACAACAGTCCACCAACAAACACACAAGAGGAACTACAGTAAAAAAAAAGAACAAAAAACAACCCACTGGTTTCTAAAAAGCAGTGAAAGTCCAGAACATCCAGAAACTCCAGTGTTCATGCTGGAAAATAAAGTAATAAAACCCCCAACTTCCTTGTCTTTAGACATTCTACATAGTTTTATAAAAGGCCTAATTAATTCATTTACTTTTACCAGAAAATAAATCACATCAAGGCCAAATGCACATCCCTGAAGTTGTTCTTTCGCTGCTGCTGGTTTTATATTAACTTCATTTAACACAGAGGCTGATTGACATCGATGTCTGACTGTGGATCAGTCTTCTGGATGAATTTCAGCTCTAAACTGTACACTGGTGTTTAGAAGGTAGTTTTCTGAGAGATGTGGGATCCTGTAGAAGTTTAGATACACAGCCACAAGTGAAACTTTTCAATTCTAATCCAGATGAGTCACTGAGTGAGTGTCAGCAGCAGAACAATCCACCTCAGCAGCAGCTCTGTGCATTAATGATGGAAGGAGTGTGGGCCGACGGAAAACCTGCCAGCATCTAATTTCCTGCAACCTTAACAGAAGTTATGAGAATGTGACTGTTTAATGTCATCCGATGATGGGAGATGGATCGATTCCAGCCGAGCATGTCATATCATCCACTTGTATTTCCTGCCTCACTATCAACTGTCCAATAAAAGAGAAATTAACCTCAGAAACTGTATTCAACTTGTTGCAGAGATGCAAATAAAGCAGCTGGAGGCCCCGTGAGCAGATTAGCTTCCATGTTCTTATTACAATGAGTTGCATGGTTCACACAATAACAGGAAATGTCAAAATGCCAGAAGCTTGAACAGACTCAGGAGGTTCCTCAGCTTTATCAGAATATAATGATGCTTCACACTCCAGAAACCTGACAAACCTAAGATCTACTGACAGCACAGTCACACCTGAAACACAGAAACCTGCTAACCTCTGCAGGATGATAATTGGTTTAAATTCCACAGGTTGGGAAATAGAAAGACGACAGAAATAGAGGCAGAGACAACGTGGGAGCTCAGCTGAATGTTCTGGAGGCTGGGATGGCCTGGATGGTTAATGGGAACATCCACTGTACTGCTGCGTGTAATCGCCATTTAGCTGGTGGCATCTGTAATCCAGCGTGTGACCTGTTCTTGGTGGAAGCTCTATAGAGCCGATGAGACGGCGTAACAGGCCGAACGCCGACCTGTAGAGGAGGATGAGTGCTCAGTACAGGAACCCACACAGTCAGATTAAACCCTGAAACGCAGATCTGTCGAACACATCACAACAAGCTGCAATAGGAGGGAATTCAACCATCTGAAAAGATCAAATCTGCTCCAGTCCAGTGATGACAACCGTGTCTGGTTTTGTTTTCTAAGAGCCGTGCATTCATGGGACTAAAGCGGTAAAAAAGGGAACGTGTGGGATTTAAATTTAGCAAAGGAAAAGGAAGGTTTTGAATCTGACATGCACAATAATAAAGAAACACACTGTCGGCTTCTTTTTATCTAATGCAAACACAACAAAGCTGAAGAACGAATTCAGCTTTAACCCATCATAGTCTGGACATTCATGCTCTGTGAGGTCACATTTTGCCTGATCTTTACTTGTTAACTAGAAAAAGACCCGGTTCTGAGGTTCACGTTAGAACTCTCCAGTTCAAGAAACTCTGCTCCTGAAAATACTGAATTTAAAGATTTGTTTAGGAAGCCCACACATGAACCTTCCATAACTCTGCAGTCAAAATTCACCTCCTCAGAAATGTGACTGCTGCAGTAAACATGAATATGGAACATGAAACCAGCAGAACTGTGGCTGATCAGGATCTGCTGCTTGTGTTTTCTAGTTTACGATGCTGCGACAGAAGAAAACAGGCTCAGATATCTTCTCGTTTTTGGTAACAATCGTCTTCGTTGCAAGACTTTGCCTCGCAAATTTGCAAATTTACCTTAAACTAAAAACATTTCAAATAAAACTGCAATTATCTAGCAGAACAGGTGATACAGTCAACAGGTGACCTCCAGAGTCCCTCCATTCATCTTCATCAGTTTATCTAGACTTGGTCAAGATGACAGCAGGATGAAACATCTGTCTCAGCAGCATCTTCCAGTTCTTCAGCCATTTCCCAGGTAAGATGAGATATTGAATGCCTCCACTGAGTTCTGGATCTACCTCAGGTTCCTCCACCAGCTGGATGTGTCTTGAAAACATCCACAGGTATCAGATGCTGAACCTCCTCAGCTCTACTCTGATCTCCCTCCAGATGTCCTCATCTAATCTTCAAGGCTGAGCGAAGCCTCGTATCCCCAGATCTCTAGATGTCTTTCCTTCTTTGGTTTCATCTCTTCTTCCCAATCCAACACCATCTCTTACTTCGGGTTTCTTCTCTTGCTGGTGGCTGTTGTGTCCTTGTCTGCAGATCATTATTGGCCAGATGACGTCCAGCAATTATAAGAATCTACCGTTTAGAGGATGATTTCTTTCCAGTGACAGGAGGAGCTGTAAACTAATTGGGCAGCATCACAGAGCCCAGAAACAGAGCGGAGAGTTTCCAGCAGAGGGTTTGTCCATGTAATCATTACAGCGGCAGCCGGAACATGTGTGCTTTCCCTCGGGTCGTGTTTCTATTTCGTTACAGCAGCAACACAGAAAGCTGCACAATAACCTCAACAGCACGACAACAACTCACACTGTACGGTTCTTCAGTTAAAATGAGGAGATATAAGCTGGTTTCCCTCCACATTCAGTTCACTTTCTGTTGTGCTTCAGATAACTGCAGTTCACACCAAACTAAACTATTTTTCATTATGACTCCCATTTTCAGCTTCATTTGGAAAAAGCAGCTCGCTGTCAGGATGCAGATGTGTGAGTCACTCCAGCTGTTTTGCTTCCATCAGATCCTCATTCCATCCTGCTGATGACATTTAAACACCATTTTCAAACTGCACTCGATCCATCACTTTACACGTTTTACAACTGAGACGACGCGTTTAAAGTGTGAGCCTTAAAACACATTTACAGTGAATGACACAAACACAGAGTTGTTCAGTCTAACTACTCTATCTGTCTCTGTTTTATCTAATGATCTTTAACATAACCTAATGAGGTCTGAAGTCGTTGGACTTTCTACCAGATGCTCCCAAAGAGAATCTTTTTTTGGTGAGAAAATGGACCAAAGGAAAGAGAAGAAAGAAAAACCTCCTTTCATTAAGTATGTGGGAGAAAAAGCAGACGGTTTAACAGCAGTACGAGCTGGAAAGAGAACAAACCCGAGTAAAAAAAAAGAACAAAAAGGCTCCTCCGACTGCAGAATGAGGAGCTGTGACTCTGTGCTGGTGTCTGGATACTACAGCAGCACAAAGGCCTTTACAAATCCACCCTCAAGGCATCTTTTTGTAGGATTTCGTCCAATATCTCAAAAATCTCAAACACTACTTAAAGTGAAGGTCCTTTTTTTTTACAGTGGAAATTTACATGCTAATGTGGTGAGATGTGCGTAGGTAGAATTACTCAGACACCGAACTTTGAACCTAACGTCAAACAGAAACTAACTTTAAAGACACTAAACTTTCCACAGGTGCAGGAGAGAAGGTGATAAGTGGAAGTCTATAGTAAAAGTTTTGATCTGATAAAGATAGCAAAATAAAAGACAGAGATCAAGATAAAGATGCTTTTTTGTGCAATTTAAGAGACGGAACCAGCAAGTTTACGAAAGTTCACGGCTGCAGTAACTTTTCTCCTGCGTGAAACATTGAACATCACATTTTTCTCCTGTATATTGAGTTCCAATTCCATCTCAAATCATCAGATTCCTTCTGCTCAACCATCTCGATCTTCTTAAAACTTTTTAAAACTATCGATGTTTAAAATGGTGTCTGTGAAACTACCCGGAGATATCAAGTACTTCAAAAAAGAAAGTGTTTTGAAAATCTGTCCGTCGACCTACTGTCAACAGGATTTTGAGGCTGTTTGCACAACAAAATCTCAAGAAAACGGTTTCCACAAAGCCAAGATTTCACAAATGTCAATATGAATGTCTATATTTTATGCTTAAATCAAAGATGGTGGAGCAGAAATTTACCCAATAATTAAATCATTGTAGCTTGTGTGTAAAGTTTATCTCACAAAAAGTACAAAATGTGCTGAATTCTTAAAAAGGGAAGCTTATTTGCAGATAAATCTAACAACTGGTAGCGAATGCAGCATTATTTTAACCACACTGTGTTCAGAACATGACATGTTGCAAATCACTTGCAATAACCTGAACCTGAAAGTTCACAAACGTTTAACACTCTATTAACCCTAACACTAACCCACTTAACTGATGGTTTTAGGACTTAAAGTTGACTATTTGCATAAACGTTTTCCTGAATAATGATCAGATCTGCAGCTGCAAATAAACTCAGCATGTTTCTCAAACTCTGGATTCCTTCTCTTGCTGAAGCCTCAGTCACAATAATGGTAAATCACCTCAAATAGCAGAGAATTACATCCGTTTGTGGGGTTAAACGTTTTGTAATTGAAAGCCTCGTCCATAAGCACATCGTTGTGTAAGATTTTAATCAGTTTCAGCACAAATCCAAGCATCAGGTGCATAGTTTAGATCTAAGGTCTTAACAAGTATTCAGTTAGTGCATTAAAGCATTCAAGAAAACTAGATCCTGTATATATATATTATTCTGGAAGCTGCTCACATGATGAAAGATGAAATAAAGTAATTAACTGTCTCTTCTGATGTTATGGGATCAACTGATTCCAGTTCTTATAATAAATAAGGTTTAATTATGACGTCTGGGATGTCAGAGGAATTTCTTCAACATGTTTTATCCGCTGCTTTTCCAGCGATTCTATCTAAAAACATGCCTTTAGGCTCAGCTTGCATCACATGAAGAACATGAAAGTTACAGTAATGCAGCCACTGGGGGCTTAATTCAACCTTCACAGAGGATAGAGCTGCACAATATATACATGACTGCTACGTTCTACTGTGCACATGAGCAACAGTCCAGCAAACACAGCATGCTGCATTAATTTACCTGCTCATTACATGAAGAAAACTTGCATGGTTCTTATTTTTAAATGACAGGATAAGTGTCGAAATAATAGAACTGACTTTAATTTAAGGCTTCTTGGACACACACAGTGTTTAGTTTTTACTGTGTTCACAAGACACAGCCTTTGTTGACCTGCAGCTCTGCATGTGCACAGCAGAATGAGAGAGGAACACTAAATAAAGAAGATTTGTCTGAAAAAAGGAATGCATTTGTTGCCACTACACGAGGCAACACAACGAATTAGTTTTACAGTTTAAATCAGCATCACAAAGCTCCGCATGACAAGTACAAAGTCAGATCTGGATGGATTTTTTTGGACGCCTTTCCCAGTTTTACACCTGTTTATTTACTTGTTTTTATGCACGTACACTCATCTACAAAACCACCCCAATTATGCTAGAAAATCTTTTTTTTCCACTTCAGGCTCTATTCCAGAAATACAAGAACAAATAGTGTAGATGTAGTATTGACATACTACATGCAGGAAGCTGGTAGTTTTTGTGGTTGTGTCAGGGCCTCCTCCTCTGTTCCAGCTTCAGCCCCACCTGATCTCCCTCCCCTCTGTTGCCCGGCGGAGCGCTTCGTCACAGCTGCCGCCCATCGCCGGTTACCTGCATCTCCAGAACTCTGGACAGCTGTGGTGCAGCACACCTGATGACCATCCTCTCCATAAAAGCCGGTTCCACACGCCACACCCTGCCAGATCGTAAACTCTGCTCATGCAGTCAGTTTGTCTAGCCTCTTTTGCATGTCTGTCTGTGAGAATTCGCCTGACTAATCCTGTTTTTCCTGTCTAGTTCCGCTGACCAGCTGCCCGGTTCCACCAGCCCTGCTCCCCATCTCCAGTCTCCGGATTCCCCCCGCTGACCAGACCTTCTCCCCCTGGACTCTTCCCCCCTCCTGTTCCTGGATCCCCGACCAGTTCTTGGAAGTCCCTGCCTGCAGAACCCCAGCCCTGGAAACATCCCTCTGCCCCTGACACATCCTGCCTGCCGCCCCACTGGAACGAGGCTCCCCTCTATCCTCTCCTGTTAGTGAGTTCGCCTTAGTTATTTTAGTCCCCCGCTGCCTGACAGGTTGTGGTTATTGTGCTGCCATGTTTGTAGTTTCTTTATCGGAGTTGTAGTTTTTTTCTGTGCTAGCTAAATGAAAGAAATTCTGTTTCAGAGATGTGATCCCAGACATGGAGTCATGACCTCTGCTTTCCCTAAGAACTAGATGATATTATATTACACACCCTGCTCAGTCACATTCACTGTTCACAATCTATCAAGGTATTTATTCTGTTTGCTCATGAAGTGCCAAAATCCACTGTGGCAGCTCCTTCTGCTGCCAAAACACTGTTTGCAGAAAGTTAATGACTCACTGCTCACTTGGATAAAAAGCATGAAACGTTATATTCATTATGATCAGAGTTTAAACCAGAAACTTGCGTGAACACGTTACTGTTAATGGAAGCATGCATGGTGACACACAACCACGTACAGTAAAAACAGATGGTGGTTTTACAGTAACCTTCTGACTCACCGACTGATTGCACAGAGAAACAAACCTCAATGTGTGTCATCCGTGGTCAGATCTGTTTTAGAATGTTCATATAAGAAACTTGCTCCTGTTCTGTAAAAAAGTTCAGGTTTATAATGAGAATACAACAGAAGTGTAAAGCTACTTTCTCTCCCTACTATAATTAACTGTGCTCCAGTGATGCTATGCTACAGATACTTGCTGCTATTCTAAATAATAAACGGGTTTATAATGACAACAGCAGCAGCAGAGCTCTTCAACAAGGCCACAGACCCCCAGAGACGCATTAACGCACAGCTTTTGAACATGATTATTATTATCCTTTTGCACTTTGAGTTGTTTCCATTACAGACTGTGTACATTTACACATTCTCTGCCAATTAACTTCCTGCACACTGGAAGCATTTCTAGAACTCTTTGTGACTTATAATTGCTGATAATTAGACTTGCAACACTTTTTAAAACTATATGAGACTTTTTACTGTTATGCACCAGGTTAAGCTCCCTGTATGTGAAAACCTACTGGACAATAAAAAAGTGATTCTGGTTCTGATAAGAAAACTGAAACAAACACATTGAAACACAATGAGAACACCTGGAGGGGAAACAGTTGTTGTCTCACAGAGGAATGAATGATTCAATCTATTATCTGCACCACGACAATCACTACTGCTGTTCTTACTCTCACCATCATCCGCTCTGAGTCACACACTCTCTCACACACACACACACACACACACACACACACACACACACACACACACACACACACACACACACACACACACACACACACACACACACACACACACACACACACACACACACACAGACTAGACCACAGTGCTGATGAGTAAACCTGAAGGAACACTGAAACACACAAGACACACACTGCTGACAGTAGCATGTTCACACACACACACACACACACACACACACACACACACACACACACACTCTCCCTCTCCTCCAGATGTCAGGTGATGACAGGTTGGGCTTGTTAAAGGCTCTACTGACTCACTTCCTTTCTGCCGTATTGAAGCAGCTGCTCTTTATTCAAACCTCTTATTCTGAATTTCCTCTGAAACTTACAAACCAAACTGAAACACCTATATGTGGTGTAATACGTCCTTTATTCAAATCCACTATATTTAAAGTGTTTGGAGTGTTGTGTCTTTTCCCACATTACAATCTGCCTGTGCAGCATAGAGCAGTTTTACAGTGGACAGTCTTGGGTGAGATGGTGTGCCGAGCTGCAGCGAGTGAAGACGGATGAGATTAGACAGAAGATCTGCTCGTTCTAGAAGAGACAGCGGTGTAATCTAACTGTCTAACTTCTACATCAGAGACATTTAAGGCAGGAAGGGATCAGCTTCATGCACAGAGACGAGTTTTTATGGGTTTAATCTACAATGAAAGAGAAACTTTGGGCAACAATAATAAAAAAAAGAACCTTCAATTCAACCTGATAATGTCAGAAAAAGTGGGATTTCATGCTGACTAGATTAGCAATATTTAAGGAACCAAAATGCTTTTGAATAAATATATAATTGCAAACTTTGTGGTACATAAGCTAATATTCTATATTAATGAACCTAACTAAAATGACAAGTGCCTCTGAAAAAGGAGGAAAGATAAGGAATAAAATTAAATATTTCAGCAAGCAGAGTCAATAAGGAGGCAGAGCTAATATAAACAGAAGAAAAACAAGATTCCTTTAGTTCTACACTTCATATGATTTTGATAATACATGCAGTCACATTTGATGAATACGATGAAGTGACTCCCGATTTGTTGCATTGACAAATTAAAAACCAGCTAAATGAATGTTTTGGTCCAGTTTGGATTCAACAGACTTAACTGAATAAATATTTTGCATTGTTCTCGCACATGGATGATAAGATTTCATCAGTGCCTCAGAAAACTATTCTCCCACTGGTAAAAAAAAAACAAAAAACCAAGAAAAAAACTCTCACATTTAGATTCTGAACTCAGTATTACAGCAGGTACTTCTTTGTTCTGATTCCCTGCATATAAATTCACGTAGTTTGAGATATTTACATACAAACAACTAAACTAAAAAAACTTTCTGGCCTTGTTTGGTCACTTGCTCAAAGGGAAACGGTACATATCTTATGTACAGCAGCCAGCTACAGGCTACAGTAAAAAAAAAAAAAAAAAAAAAATGCAGATTTGGCTGGCAGGTTGAATTTCTCCAGCATTTTAACACCTGAACTAAGAAAAAACTTTGAAAGCTTTATATTAGTTTGAATTCTTAATGCAACTGGTGAATAAGACCTGCAGCAACCTGATGTCAGTCATCCAGCCTACACTCCACTACCTTTATAATCAGACACACTGAGCATCACACATATATTCTCTACATAAATAAGCTGCTCTCTTCCTGTGTGAGGCAGACATCATCTGTTCCTCCATTTAGCCTTGAATAAGTCCATTTCTGGAAGCATTTTTCCGTGTTAGACTTTCCGTTTAAAACACCAGTGAATTGAACAGAACAATCCTCTGAAGGAATTCTTTTCATTTCTTTTCATCTTAACCAAATTACGCTTCATGCTGAGGGAAAGAAATAAACTTCACACTCACACGAGGTAGTTTCAATCATCACCGCATGGAACGGACCAAAACTGAAACACCCAGAAAGATTCTAATATAAAAAAGCTTGCTGATTGCTTCTGACTGCAGGACAGTGATGAGGGTCACTCAGGATATTTCACAGGTTTGGCATTTAGAAGGCGGCCTGCGATTGGTCAAAAGAATCCTCAATCCACCTGAAACAAACTGACATCCACCCGAGTCTGACAACAGAAGTGTTTTGGGAGAGAAAAGCCTCCTGATCTCTCTCCAAGAACTCTTTGTGCACGTCTTTGTCTCGACAAAATGAAACATGCAAATGGGACAAACGGCTTCTCCTCAGAGGCTCCATGGTGTTCCACTCAGCGCCGCTGGAAGGGATGGAAGCCGAAAATGAGAGAGAAGCTCCAAATCTGTTTAGTGTCTCACCTCCAACAAAGAAAAGCACAAATATTCAAATCCATTCTGGTATTGAATGAGATTCATTCATCAGGAGTTTAGAATTTAAGCTTCTGTTTTTGTGATGCAGCATATCACAGTGAGCCAGAGCCTCTATCACCCTGACCTGCTCTTAGTTAAAGGTGACCTCAAACAAACTCAATCTTCAGACCAAATGTCAAGTTGTTGTGCAGCTAAACTGTGAACAAACTGTAGCTCTGTTATTCCTGTCCATCAGTATAATGAAAGGCTCCATCAGATCAGCGTCGCTGGCTGCTGGGACCTTTGGGACGCTGCTGCAGAGCTTTGATTGATCCCTTTTCAGAGTTTCCCTTTCGGCCTGTCAGACCCCTGCTGAGCACCGAGCAGAGGCTCAGTGTGAAGCTGGGGATGCTTTAACCAAGCCGACGTTCTCTGACATTGTGGTTTGAACCCGGATTCTCCACCGGGTCAAACCTCTGCCCTCTGACAGCCCACAGCAGGCGGCAGAATGTAGTCGCTGCTTATTTCAGCCACACTGACTGCATGTTCCTGCTAAGAGCCTGTGGGCTCTGAAGTAGACTTTTCCACAGGACATTTAAACAAACGCTGTTGTGGTTATTTATTATGTTAGGAGAGCTGCTTGTCAAATGTCTGCAGAGGATTTGCAGATTTTCTTTTGGTAGTTTGTTAAAATGTATTAACACTGCATTGTGTGCTGCAACAACAGCTAATTAAATATGAGTTCCAGTGATGATGCAATGTTTGTATCGCCTGAATTCCACTTAACTTCCTGCTAATCCAAAAACAAACAAACAGGTGGAGCATGAGTGGAGCAGAGAAAGGCCATGTCCTGACCTGTCACTCAAACTGTCGCCTAAATATGCACAACTTTTAGCCATAATTTAAACAGCTGAGTTATATATAAATGCAGCCGCTGTGCAGGTTTAATTAGTAACAGAGACCAGAATACTGTTTTCTACCACCCTGTAAATGCGTTTATTGTCGCTGTAAAGTTGGACATTTTAACATGCGGGTCGATGGGGATTTACGCTCTTTTTGAACCAGCCCCAAGTGGTCATTTGAGAAACTGCATTTTTGGCACTTCAGAGTTAATTTTTTAGTCTTTCTTGTTCCCTCATCTTCCTAATGACTTTCCAGGAAGACTTGTCAGCGCTTTAGTAAAACCACAGAGTTTACTACGCACGCACAAACATCCACACAAAATGCACAAAGACGCAGCAGCACACTGCGTTCCCCCGAGACAGCCACTATCTCCTCAGAGATCAATCAGACCCTTCCTCTTGATCCTCTTTCCTCGTGTGAAACTGCCAGCGTCTCTCAAAGGTGTCTTACACTCAGGAATAAGAAAGGGAGACATCACTCATTTTGGGCTTTACATAACGCCGCTCGCTGCGTTTCATTCTTGAAATGAAAGTGTACATGCTTGGCTACATGTTCTGCAGCTTTCAGGCAGAGACACATGAAGCTGTGCTGAAGCATGATTTTGTGTTATCTTTAATTTAACCCCTCCAGTCGTCTTTAACCTCCCGTTAGCGCTCCTCCTCTTTCTGCCCATTAAACTCAAATTCCTGCCTCCACCCTCCTGCTGCATATCTCTATAAGTTTTCAGCTGGGACCATATGCTCCCTCTGCAGCTCCCATGGGAAGCTTCATCAGTGTGTGTGTGTCTGTGTGTGTGTGTTAGGTAAAGAGAGAGGAAGGGGGGGCGAGAGACATTGTTCTTGCTATCTCGGGTCCAAGAGTCCTCCAGGAGCAGGAATAAAGAGCTCTGACGCAGACACTCGAGTGCAACAGTTTCCGCTGTGCGTTTGTGTGATTGTGTGTTTGGAGGGTTTTTTAAACAACGTTCAGCCCTCGCTGTGGAATCCGCCTGCCCTCAGCTTTATCTTCATCCACATCTTGTGGCTGTAAAGCACCAAAGTGGCTGCACGTCTGAGGAAGCGGAGGGAAGCTCGGACTTACTGAGCAGCCTTGAGATGAGTCTGATGCTGCATAATAATGCTTCCACTAGAAACCTGAACTGTTCTCTTCTGCATAACGGAACCAGAGGATCACCTGGTATGAAGTAAACCTGGCATGTGCAGGCGCTGAAGCTGCACTGCTTTAGAGTTGCAATGAATAAACTGATTGGTTATATTGTAATTGGTTTGAGTCCTCTATCACAGTAAATTTATTATCTTTGGGTTGTGGTAAAAATTAGACATTTCAGAACATTTTCTTTGGATTTGAGAAACAGTAATCAACATTTTTGCCCATATTCTGACTTTTATAGACCCAACAAATAATCGATTCATCAAGAAAATACCTCATACTAGATCAAGTATGATGCATTTTCGTATTCTGCTGTAAATCAAATACATCTATCCATTATCTATACACCGCTTCTTGTCATCCTCATTAGTCTATCCCAGCTGACTTAGGGTGAAGGCAGGGGACAGCCTGGACAGGTTTTACACACGGAGACAAACAATCACATTCACACCTACAGGCAATTTAGAATCACCATAAATTAAATACATGTACAGGGAAAAAAATAACTTTTTTTCAAACTGTGACTTAGTAACGCAACATGACTGTCATAATAAAAACACCTTTCCTTCCTCTCTAATGCTGGGTTTTATTCTCAGGCTTCAGAGTCCTGCTGGGTTCTGTACTGAGTCAATCAGCTGGCGCCTGGAACAAATACTTCCGGACCACTGGACACATAAACAACCGGGAAACATGAGGACTGGAGCTGTGCAGGGGTTTTACATCAGTGTTTCCTTCAGTGAGACTCTGAGGTTCTTCAGCTAAACCTGATCAACATGTGACAGAATGAACCAGGTGACTGACTGACCTCCAAACACTCACATCCAGAACCAGACCTGATCAGCTCAGTGGACCTGCTGGACAGGTTCGGGGTCTCTGCCTACCTTCCAGAGTCACCTCCTTTCCGGCCCGTTTCAGCGCCTGCACCGCCTCGTCGTGCGTGGCGTCCCGCAGGTTCATTCCGTTCACGGACAGGATGGCGTCCCCCACGTACAGAGCCTGGGTCTGGTCCGCCGCCAGCCCCTTGAAGATCTTGCTGATGAGGATGGGCATCTTGTTCTCCTTCCCTCCCTTGATGCTGATGCCGAGTCCGCCGACTTCCTGCTTGCTCACCTTGACGCACCGCTTTCTGTTGGCGATCGCCTCCGGGACCGTGTCCGGGAGGTCGGTGAAGACGGTGCGCGCCGCGTGCGGCCCGTTGTTGGAGTTGGTGTTGCTGTTGTCATGGTAAGATCCGTTGGTGACGCCGTTGAAGTTGACGCCGTCTCCGTCGCTGCTCTCCTCGCAGCTCAGCGTGAGCGCTTCCTCGTTCAAGTTGACCAAAACTTTGTGCCAGCGCTCCCGCACCAGAACCTCCGCAAACCCACTTTTCTGCACTCCGGAGCCGCGCGGAACTCCCGTCGCTGCCACCACCGCCATCTTTGGAGCATTTCTGGACAGCTCACATGTGCGTCGGTTCCCAGCGCGCCCTCACACGGTGCTGCCAGCCTCCTCCGAGCTCCGGATGGACTTTGGTCCCTCTGAAGTTTCCTGCGTCCCGTCCAACCAGCCCGAGCCTCTCGGCGCAAGCTGCCCTCCGCTCCGCTCCGCTCCGCCCGCTCAGATCCTGCGCTGGGTGGAGTTCTCCTCCCCCCTGCCGGCAGCTGCTCCAAACCTGCGCTCATCATTTCCCAAAGTGTCTGAGAGCAGTAGCGGCACATTTACACATTACTCATCCATGATGTTTATCATATGAAGTGTGATGTTGTTATGGGATGTATGATCCACACCACTGGCTTTACAGGAAACAGACTTTATGAATTAAAACTGATTTTCTGCGCTTTTTGGCCAAATTACGCACGAGTGTCTACTTTCTGTATCTATATGAAAACCTGTTGTAGATCAAATCTGAATCTAAAATCTGACTCCAGCTCATTTCACTCTTTAGTCTTCTGTACACGACCGCGTTCACGGCGCTGGAGTGAGGCGGTTACGCACGTACAGGAATGCGCTTGTGCCGGTTTTGACGCTTCAAAGAAAGAAAGAACAAGAATTTTGTTTGACAGGGAAATCTTCCCCTCTGGGCTGGTTTCTCTCCATCTCTATTTTTTCATTATTTCGTCCCACAGGATTCTTTACGCTCCGTCAGTCTGACGTGATCCTGACGGTGGCCTCTCACCGGGAGGTCGGCCGATACAATAACCGGTCTAATAACCAGAGACCCGGTGGACAGAAAGGCCCTCAGACAGACTGACAGACGGAATAGATTCAGATCATAGTGATGTTAGGAAACATGCCGCTGATCAAAAACTTCAAAGCTTCAACATTTAGTTTTGCTCAGGTTTTTTATTCAACAGCTGTTTCCCTGAAACTTCCGCTCAGCAACCAATCATCTATCAGCAGTGCAGCTACGACACCTGCTGGTTAAACTGAAGTGAACCTTCAGGTGAGTCCACTCAGGTGAGCGCGAAGATATTTGATGAAGAAATAAGACAAGAAGAATCAAATTAATGAGCAGCAGAAACACATTCTTTATGTTTCAATTAAATAATTCCATTCAACATTTGCACTGAATTGCTTTTTTGTTAAATATTTCTGTGTTTTTAAGCTATCTGATCTTATTGTTAATACAAAGACACATTTACTTCACTGGTGCAGTAAAGATTATTCTTTTGTAGAAATGCAACAGTGAATAATGTTGTATTTTGACATTTATATACTGCTGACAACTAACATGAACTGGCCTTCTTCACTTTCATCCCAATAAACAATACTGTAATTTAATTAGATGCAAATTAATTTTCATTTGTGTTTTTTCTTTCTTTATAAAAAAAAAACAACATTCAGATTGTAGGATTTCCCAGAATATTCAAGTTCAACAGTATTTACAGCTAAAGATTTTATCAGGACCTCTTAGATTTATGAATGGATGGAAGAAGATTTCTGTAAAATCTCATTATTTTTGGAGGTCAACATGGAAAGGATGAAGGAAACCAAGTCATAGCTCAACCAAATTCTATTTCTGATGCAAACTTTGAATTAAAATTATCTTTTATCTGACCAAAAGGTTTATTCTGGCTAAAAGTTCAATGAACAAGTGACAGAAAGACAGTGTGTTAGAGATGTTAAAGATGGATTTTGACTATTTCTGTATTGTTTTTGTAATTAATCAATAAGAAAATTCTAAACACTCCATGTCCACAATCATTCATGTAAAATGTTGGGAATATGCAATTTCCTCACTTTTCCAAATGCTCCAGGTCATTTATATCATGTTCAATAGCTTTTTAATTCATTATGAACTCATGCAGACGTTCTCTGGTCAACTACATGTCATTATTATAAGCAAAAATTAGGAAAATTAATAATTTGGAGCTCAGCTGTATGAATATTCTATATAAGTTGCCTAGTTAGATTATTGTTATTATTTCATTATAATGAATGAGAACAACTTCAAACAATGACCTCTCTAGATTTAAAGTAATCTTTAATGACAAATATAGTGAGAAATAAAGGCTGTTTATTAATTTTTGATCTAATTTGTGTCACTGAGTGAACTGAATTGTGTAATTATGGGATGTTTGGTAGAGAAACCATGTAGCAGCTTCACTGCATCAGATCATTACCACTGAGCTGCACCAAACCCTGGATTAACGCATTTATTCTGAGAAGGAGTATTTTTGGTTTAATGAGGTGCAGAAGCTACAATTGATTTTTACTTTTATATGGAAATGAGGCTTCAGATGAAATGTTCATTCTTTGTTGTGGCGTCGACCTTCAAAGCAGACAAACAAACAGAGTGTAATCTTATCAAAGGTATTTAAAGGTGATTAATGAATCTTTTTTAATCCTCAGGCAGCACGTCGGTGGTTTCACACTGCAGAGAGCTGAAGTTACACAAACGCACACACTGCTGGTCTGAGCTGGTTCAGTGGATCATTAAACAGAAAGAGGTGTGCAGGTGAAGAGACGAGAAGCTACTCTCTGCTTTCTGATTAAAATGTGAGATTGGTTAATTAATAAATGTTTTGACCCAGTTTTGTTCTGCTTGGAGAAAAATCAGCTTTATTCTCTTACATAATTCTTACTCTCAACTTTCCTTCCTGTGTTGCTCTTTTCATCTTTCATCACTGATTCCTTCCTCTTTACTTGTTGTAATCCTCATTTAATATGTCAGTCGTGTGTTTTGTGTGTGTGCCATTTCTATAACAGACTCATTATTTGTCATATATTGTGCAGCTATCTGTGGTTTTGCTTTTTATTTTCCACCAGTTCTGTGAAGTTTGCAATTTTCTTGTTTCATAGTATCAAATTTGTGACTCAGCAGACTCGGGTGAAGATTATATTTACAGTACTTCTTAATTCAGTACAAGAAAAGTAATTACAAGGAATAAATCATTTCAAAATGAACCTACAGCTCCTCAAACAACGACACAGTTCTGGCAACACAGCCTCTCCTCTGCTTCTAAGGAATGAAACTTGATCTCCTTTTATATGGGTTCAGTTGACACCTTCATCACTTCAGCTCCACCATCAGACAACATGGCAGTACACTGCTACACAAATAAAAATACTACACAACCTAGACGTAAAAAAAATTGCAAACATCTTCATACAAACTACAAATTCACTGACATTTCTAAACATCTCTGTATGAGCTGAATATTCAAAGTCTCCACTCAATGATGTATTTTTACATAAAACAAACATTGAGAAAGAAACATGGATTTATGATGTCACTGTGACATCTTAAAAGGAAGTGCCGGGCGACCTGCTCCAAAACAGGACGGTCCTGCAGGGTGAGCCACAACGAAGGAACAAACAATGAAACCACATTTGATCTATAAATAAGAAACTAAATAATGTCCGTTTGTTGCTTGAATCCCTCATACGATGATATTAACCCTAAATGTTGCACCAACATGGTTAAATTCAAGCAAAACACATAGAGAAAGTTGTGAGAATAAAGAGTTTTCATCACTTTGTCACAGTATTTGTCATATTTTAAGAATAACTGTGTTTCCATCTTCTTGCAGTGACCTAGTGAGTGAGTCTATATTTGGTCAGAATCTGCCTCTGGAAAGTAAAGATATATTCTGACCATTTATATTCATAGTTTTCAGCCAGAAAGGTATGACCTGTGTTTGAGGTTTGGTTTAGTTCTTGCAACATTACAGCAAAGTTTTTTTTTCATCATTGATGCTACATGTTTATTACCTTCATCATGATGCAGAACCACAATATTTAAAAAGTATTTTACTGGGATGAACATCAAGTACATTAGATAGTAGTGAATTTGCTTTTGAGAAATATCTCTCTCCAGTAACCTTCACCACCAGTTATTAGTTTTTTAAAGATTTAATGGCTTGCTGTGGAACTTTTTCATAAAAATATAGAATTCTCTCCAAAACTCCTCATTAATACCTTGCAAAGCCATTTTTCTTTTAAACATTGAAGTTATTGCATTATTCACATGTCTAAAAGCCTAATCTCTACTCCTTTTTTTGTTTGTTAGTTTGCTTTATTTGGCAGTTTAACACTCAAACGTCTTTGTGTTTTACCCCCAGCAACTGGTGAGCAGAAGAATGAAACTTGGTGCAGGATCATACTATAGACTGGCATTGTGCTCGCATGTTAAACTCTCTTTTATGTGGCTGATGTAGGACTCCTTTATTAAATTTTCGCACCATGAGAGGAACATTACATCTACAGGCAAAGAAAACCACTACTAGTGATCTTTTTAGTTGAATATTTATACGTTGATAAAAGTTTGAAGCTAATTCTTTGCCTATTGTCTTAAGATTTCCCTTGATAATGTGGTAAAGAGGCTTCATTTAGGTCAATATTCACCAAAATAGTCACCAAATTTACTTTTCCTCAGTAATATTTATATTTAAGTGTGAAATCATTTTAAATAAGATCAAGCAAAACATCAGAAATCACATCAGAAACCTCAGAGTACTACAATCAAAGAGCTCCTGAGATGAAAACCGGAGGTGTTAAAGAATCAGATGAAAGCAGTGATGCAACCCCTGTGAGGCTTCTTTCCTCACATCATACAGCCTCCTCACTGTGCTATATTTGTTTAGAAGGAGCCCACATGTTTTCACTTCTTCGTGACATTTGGTTTAGCTTTTATTTACGATTATGATAGGATTCAGAGTTCAATCAGACCTGTCCTCAGACTGATCCACACAACTCTCACTATTCTGCGCACACTCATGCTTGTGCATAAATGTTGCACAAACTATCTACCTAAATATGTTAACTCGATCAATGATTTCTCTCCAGATTTGCAGACTCTACCTTTAACATTAATTATAAGAATAAGAAACTAGCTGACAAGGGTTAGCTTTGTTCTGCTGTTTCGTTTTTTACATTTTGGCTTTAAGAAGCTTTTCTTTTCTTGCTGATCCTCGAGTTAAAGTGAGTGAAGTTTCTGCTGTTGCCAATCTTTATTAATTACAGAATGAATTAGTGATGAATAACCCGCATGCATGAATCATACAACAATAATAGCCTAGTTTTCTACATGGAACATGAAGACGAAAAAAGCTTTATTCTGTAGAGGGTCCCGGCTGATAGGGAGCAGGAGAAGGTTCGGCCTGGACAGACTGATGGAGCATCACACACAGTTCAACTACCATGAGTGAGTTTAGACTGTAGGAGGAAGTTGCAGCTTCATAGAAAACAACACAGACACATGGACACATGCAAACTCTATCAGGTTGGTGATGATTCTAAGAGCTGCTTCTCCATGACAAAGAAACAGAAAAGTAGAAACACACTGCAAAGATCTGTCCATTTTCCTCCTCCCTCCTGTCTTCCTGGCGTTTTACATGTCAGTCATTTGACTTGCAGCAAAATGCACATGAAAAAAAATTGGTTCACTAAGTGTCCCAGTGAGGCATCAACCCTGAAACTAGGTCACCTACATAAATGTTATCAGCTGCTTTAACAGGCCAAACTCTCGCCCGTCTCACTGTTCAGGGTTAATGAGAGAGCACGAAACAAATAAGTGAAGCATGAGTCAGGAGAGGAGGAGCATCTCTACATCTTATACAGTGAAATGAAACCTAACTTTGTTTTTGTGCACCAACACAGCTGGTAAACAGTCCAGTGGATACAAAGAAACAGCAGAGCTTCCTCATCCAGCAAGGTGAAGTTCCACTGTAATAATATTTCAACCATTTTATAGTTGTTTGGTGAATAATCACAACATTTTAATGAAACTTCAGTTTGCAGCAATGTCAGAGTCATACTAGTTCTTTTATGATCTTTTTGTTCTGTTTGAAACATTTAGACATTTGCATTGCAGTGCTTACATTCTTGTTTAGCAGTCTAATCTTTACTTTTTAAAGTTTTTTATTCATATGCTGGCAAACAAACTTATTTTTGGCTCACCTCAAACCAGCAGCAGGAGTGTATCTGGTGTTTAGTTATTCCTGCTGTGTAGAATGACTCACACCAGCAGCCCAGAGGAGTTTAAAAAGTTTTAGTCGCTGCTGACTGACAGCTTTAAACGTGTCCTGCAGGTATGGCCTCCACCAGCAGCTTCTTGTCTGAGGAGCAGTTCCAGTGCTCCATCTGTCTGGACGTCTTCACCGAGCCGGTTTCTATCCCATGTGGACACAACTTCTGCTTGGCCTGTCTCAGCAGGCACTGGGCCGACAAGCTGCACTGTCAGTGTCCGCTGTGCAACGAGAAGTTCACCAAACACCTCAAGCTTCGTGTTAACATCGAATTCAGGGAAGTTGTGGAGAACTTTAAGAAACATCATGCGGATTCCCCAGTGAAACCTGGACAGGTGCCGTGTGACTATTGCCCTGGCAACAAGATCAGAGCCTCCAAAACCTGTTTGGTGTGTCTGACTTCCTACTGCGAGACACACCTAGAGCCTCACCACAGAGTCTCTTCCCTAAAAAGACACAAACTGACTAATCCTGTGCACAAGCTGGAGGACAAAATATGCCAGAAACACAACAGGATTCTTGAGTTCCTCTGCAGGGACGACCAGACTCGTGTTTGCTCCTTGTGTGCTGAACATAGCGCTCATGATACCGTCCCTCTGGAGGAAGAGTATGTAGACAAAGGGGCTCAGATGGGGAAGAAAAATGCAGAAGTGCAGGAAATTAAACACAAACCAGGAAAAAAGGGTCAGAAGAAGGCGTCAGTGCAGAGCAAGGGGAAAAGCAAAGTGGAAGCAAACAGTGCGGATTCCAATCAGAAGCAAGATCCTTTCATGAGCTGTTTTCCCAACGAGGGCCCTCAGTGTGCCAGTGAACATCACATCCCTGTAGATAACAACTTGTCTGAGGGGAGGTTCTACTATGAAGCTGAGGCCGGAAGGAAAACTTTGCTGGACTTAGGACTAATCAGAGTACTGATGTATTTGGGTGGGGCAATTTTACCAGACACTGCAGAGGGACATTGGATCATCATGTTGGAGTGTAAAAGGTGCAGAGCTCCTCTTCACATTCCTGTCTGGATAAACCAACCCGTAGGCATCACCCTGTTTGTAGATCACGAGAGAGGATTTGTGTCCTTCAGTAATGCAGGCATTTTACTCCAGACATTCACTTTTAACCGCTGCAAATTCAGTCAGAGACTCTCTCTTTTGTTTATCCCGCATGTGAGCTGGACACAGAAGCTGCTGAGGAGTGCTCAGACGGTGACACGGTCTTCAGTTGACTTCCGCTACGTCATTGCTTTCATCTTTGTGCTTGTGTGTTTATTTTGGCCGTCATAACTGACCATTAAAGAGGAAAGTTGATCTCCTGGCTGGTTAGCGGGCTGCACAGTGACTCTGTGCTTAGCGCTGTCGCCTCACAGCTAGAAGATCCCTGGGTCACATCCTGGCTTGGTCCTGGGATCTTTCTGCATGGAGTTTGCATGTTCTCTCTGGGTACTCTGACTTCCTCTCACAGTCCAAAAAATAAACATGCTCAGGTTAATAGGTGATTCTAAATAGTTCATAAGTGTGTGTCCCCTGCCTTCACCCAAATCAACTGGGATAGACTCCAGCACCCCCATGCCCCTAATGAGGATTAAGTGGTGTATAGATAATGGATGGATGGATGGATGGATGGATGGATGGATGGATGGATGGATGGATGGATGGTTAATACAGCTCACCTGGTGGCTCTGATGTAAAGGTATCAGTCAGTCAGACTCTCTGGCTGACATCTTGTTTGATTTTGGTTCTGTTTGTGCTTCGGTTTTGTTAAACAGACTTACTTTTCGTTGCAGCTCCTGTCTGGGTTGGTCTGTGTTGTATAATATATCATAAATATACTATAAAATGGTGGCCGTCAGCCAGTCCATTTTTCTCTTACTTCCACCGTGTTTAATTTTAGTTTGCCATCAGGTTATTTTCCTCTTTTAGTTCTGTACAATAAGTTTATTTTTAGTTGTAACTCCAGCTATGTTTTCACATTATCCTTACTTCAACATGTATTCCTGCAGTTATGATGATTCCAAGCATTTAACAGAAACTTTTTAAAAACAAGAGAAACCTGCTACAGTGGTAGATGTCCAAGCAGAACCATGGGGGTTAAGAAATCAGGGACAGAAAAATAAAGTTTCATACAAAATGAGTCTGTAAATCTCAATAAATGATGC
The DNA here is from genome assembly GCF_022539595.1 of Amphiprion ocellaris. Lineage (NCBI taxonomy): Eukaryota > Metazoa > Chordata > Actinopteri > Pomacentridae > Amphiprion > Amphiprion ocellaris. Next base: position 23,808,296 of record NC_072774.1, read on the forward strand.
TGAAGCTGTAACTATGTGTGTTTCTGTTGGTCATTAGTGAGCAGATTTTAGTTCAAATCCTAATTGACATCATCATAGAGCTTCATTAAAGCGTTGACTGAAGCATTATTTAGGATTCAGAGCAGACAGACACTAGAGGGAGCAGTTCACCATCTTTCTTTCTAACAGCATCTGTCAGACCACCACAGACTGAATCTGCAACATTAAAAAATGCATCTGCACTTTGTCAAGTTTAGTGATTTACAGAAAATGCATTTTAAACCGTTATATTTCTATCTGTCATGACACTACAAAGCAGCGGCAGAGAGAACTAGCTGGAAAGAGACGTGTAAAAATACAACCAATACTGACAAAATCGTTTGATCAGTACAGCATCAAGACTAAATATCTCTCAGTGAAATGAGAGAATAATGGATTCTAGAGAGAGAAAATCCATATTAAACCAATGCTTTATAATATTGCCCCATAGTTCCTGGAATATAAATAATCTGAAGTAAATTAAAAGATAAAAATAGCAAATCTTTATCACACATGTTTATGCAGCTCTTGGACCCTGAAAAATAACTTTTGGGTTTGGAACCATTTGCATCAGTCTTTTTGAGTTAAGGGATTTTAAATCGTGACCTCGAGGTGAAGAAAAATAACCAATTTCATTAAGTTACCTCAACTTGAATACACTTTAAAATCAAATAACACCGAAACAAGTTTTATTTACACACAATTTTACGTTGATGCAATTACTATTGACATGCTGTATTATTTGCAGCATAAATAGTTGATCTAAATCAGTAGATTCATTTGTTTATTTGCAACCATGCATTTAAAGAACTGGTGGGAGAAAGTTCCTAAAATTACTTTTCATGTCATGTTTTATAACTCGGCTCTTCTGTCCATGATCTAACTCAGGGGTCACCAACCTTTTTGAACCTGAGAGCAACTTCAAGGGTACTAAGTCGTATGAAGGGCACCTTGTTTGATGCAAACTTCCTCAATAGCAAACTTGTGCCATCATCTTTAAACAACAATAATAATGATGAAAACAATACAAAAAAAGACTGTCTGATCACATTTATGTTGATTATTCCTTAAATTATTAACAATGATTTCCACAACAATGACGGTAGGAAACACACACACACACACACACACACACACACACACACACACACACACACACACACACACACACACACATATGGAAATCTGTTCCAATATTTAAAAGTCAGAGGTATCCCATCTCTGAAACTTTTATAAATATCTTTCTTGGCAGTTTTGTATGAATCAGCATATTTGCAGCATTTTGTTCAAAATCACACCAGTTACATTTCTGTGCAAATTATCACTTCTAACATTTTTAGGAAATCATTAACTGTCATCAAATCATGCCTCATTTGTGCAAACCACTACCTTTGTAACATTTTTGAACAATTCATGAACTCTGTCCCATGTTTGCACAAATTATCAGTTATGGAAGAAAAAAAATCAACTCTTTCACATTTTGAAATCAGTCCTATCACATTAGTACTAATCACCAGCATTTTTCACCAGCATTGCAACATTTTTAGCAGATCATAACAACAAATCATTACATGATTTCAACAAATTATTTTTCACATTTCTGTGTAATGGCATGGTGTTTTGAATGACAACATATGTTACCTCTTTCTCTGTCTGTAAATGTGTGTTAGTGGGAAGCCTGGCATTGCAGAGCTTATCATGTCTTACCTTTACCTTGTAGCTCACGGTTCAGATGGTTCAGTTTCCCTGTGATGTCTGTTAAAAATACAAGGGCAAGAATCCACTCAGTGTCCTCAAGCAGCGAGATTGGACTGCATCAACTCTTTGATTTCGGCCAAAAGTGACAAAAAAAACGCTGCAAAACTGGTCTCCTGCTGATCCATGGGGTTTCTGTGTGTAGTAACAGGTCACCATGTTCAGCTGACAGCTCCTCCAGCAGCACCTTCAATGTCCTGGTTGTTTGGCTTTGGAGCCATTTATGATCTTCATGACACGAGTCATCACATGATCAAATCCGGCCACTTTTGTACATACATATGTCCTGCTGGTGAATGATGCAGTGGTAATGTAGGAATGTTGGGAAGTCTGGATCACCTCTGCATCGTACCATGAAGCCTGCATGGCGACCCGTCATGGAGGAGCCCCGTCAGTCCTCACTGAAACAAGCTTTTCTAATGGTACATTTTTCTCCACGAAGAAACTTTTCGCCGCGTAGTAAATGTCAAAGCTGCCTTTAAGTCCCGGCTTTTCCTGTCCGTAGTGCGCATACAGTCTATGTGCTAGCAGGTGGCTAGTTAGCATGGAAGCTTTGTAGCGGCTAAAGCAGCGTCTCTCCACATTGTGCCGCTTTGCCGACGCAATAGTCGCCCCGCAAATAGGACACATACTTTATCTTTCACTGTCGTGAAAAACAACTCTTCCTCCCAGTCATCGTGAAAATGGTGTTTTCTCTTTCACTTCTCTGTAACGTTTTGGGGGTAAGAACTAGTGATGTTACGCTCGAGCCAGTTTGCTCGACACAGTGCGGAGCGTTTGAAGCGGAAGTGTTCCGAGACAGTGTTTCGATCCCTGCTTCGGCATGCTCAACAATCACGCGACTACCGAGAGCGACGCCTCGTTACGTCACAGCGTGTGTTGCGGTGCTCATAGACTGTACATGGCGGTGCTTTGGGAATAACGAAGGGGTTGGACATTTCTATCTGTCCAGGTCTTAAAAGGGGTCCAATTCACTCCTCAAACGGTGGGTTTTTGAGAGGAGATTAAGCTATTACATTTGCCATTTGGAAAGAAGTCAGAGAGTGAACACATTTAGGTAGAATTAAGTTTAGATAGATTTGTTTACATTTCATACACTAAATAACACTCATAGATACATACACATAGATTCACTCATACACAACACATATTCATTCATTCATAGAAACACACTACACATATAGTAGAATAGGTTATAGATAGGTACATAGAGAGTAGTTTGAGTGGTTGAAAGAGTGTGTTGTGAGTTGTGAGAGTGCAAGGTGTCTATCTGAGCCCTACCTCTCCAGAGGAGAAGACCCGTTCACCTACTGGGCATCACATTAAACTGTATCCAAACCTCTTCAGGATGGCCAGAAAATATCTCCACATGCCAGCAACATCTGTGCCATGTGAGCGGGTCTTCTCCAAAGCTGGAGAGGTAGTCAGCCACAAAAGAAACAGACTGAAACCATGCACTCCCTGGTTTACACCCCATTTATACTGCCACAATGGCAAAGTTGCAGAAGCACTACCATTCACTTCCACATCACATAATACTAGAGTCCCACACAAAGTAGCACAAGCACTTTCCTGTCCCCCAGTACCTCTATACACACCATATGCATGTATATCTACACACACACACGCACGCACGTGCGCACACATTTAAATATATCTATATTTACGTACAAAAACACATATACATGCATGCAAACAAACATATATACAGTTTTAAAACATTTATTGCAAGTACAAAGCAGTGTGAGACAAGCAGTCCTGAGGCTTTTTCAGTTTTCTCCACTTAGATGCAGTTCTGACACAGAGCCAGCAGATGTCCCTCTTCTGGTTGTGTCAAATGCTTCGAAGCAGTGTGTCGTTCTTGATGCAGTTGTGTCAAAGTGGTGAATTCATTGCTTCATGAAGCTTCGATTTCACCATCACTAGTGAGAACCACATCTAGCTTCCCAAAGTGTCTGCGTCCGGAGGCTTCAGCAGAATGACGTGGTGGTTGGACATGCGCAGTGAACTCTGACTCGGACAAGTTCAAAGTTCATCTACACTGAAGACATTTTTGTTTTTTAAAAAATTATAATAAATATTGTAATTCAAAATCTGCATTAATGTAAGTATTTTTGATTTAAAAAGAACAGCAACTATAATTTTTTATAAGGAATTTCATGGTGACCAATGTTCCCTGTAATTTTTCCTGAGTCTGAGCAAACACACAAACTCCCTGAGCGTTCCTTGGACCACTGTGAGCAACATCAGACGTGTGCACTGTGGTCACACCAGCATCACATCCATTCAAGTTACATGGTTCATTAAAAGAATCAAATTACAGCATTTACATTTCTGTTAAAACACTTTGTCAACAGGAGCCAGTTGAAGGCTGCAGTGATTTTAGTGACATTACAATGTATAAGAGTGAAGTTATTGAATATTTGTCTCTCTTCACTGTTGCAGCGGTTTTGCAAATTGCAGACGGACCCTGTTCACTCCATAGACACCAATGTTATTCCTGTAGCTTGAAAGACAGCTACTTTTGATAAAACTGAGCTTGTAGCACATTGTCTGCCTTGCAACAGTGGGAAAGAGGCACCGTTTATGTTTTGACAACCTATATCTAATGAGTTATTGATGCTGGAAGTCCGAATGTGTGAATATCTTTCCAACTTTACTGAACTTGGGGCCACTACCACCTAAGGAGTGATATATTTAATTTTGAAAAAAACATTTAGCCATATTTAAAGCTTTAAGTGCTTTATTAACATGAAACTAAAAATTTTGTATTGTTTTATTATCACAGGTTCTGTCTGAAAAGAGGTGGCATCATTTTAAACAGTGAAATCAAACTAACAAAATGTAATGACCAACCAGTGAGTAATACTGGATTCTGCAAAAACATAAACAACTTTTAAAAAAAAAATCTAAATCTTATCTTAACACAGTTAATGTATTAACTTATTTTTGTGTGTATGCATGTATTTATTGATTTATTTAGTACTGTTAACATATCAGAGTTCTGAGTGAGTTTTTCTTAAGATAGGCAAAGGCCATTTATTGATTACATATAGCCTCTTAAATGTTTATTAAAAACTAAAAAGCATTTAAAAAAAAAACAACTTAGGCATTTACTGAGTCACTAAAATACTGTAGAGTACAGACCACATCAGCATGATTATAAGCATCCTCTGGTAAATGAACAACCAGATACTGATGTCTCTCACCATATGGACTTCAGGAGATGACTGGGGGATGATAAACTGTGACCTACTGGTTGGGTTCTCTCTGTTCTCATGTTTCTTACATGTTTGTCCCCTGACAGCCGGGTCCTAATGTTTTTTGAGCAACACACCATACTATGACGTTTTTACAATGATGGTTCTACTATGAAACCAGTTTGACATGTTCAGGTGTTCTTTGTGTGAAAACTCAGAGATTTCAGGTATCAGAAGGTGGTTTTCAACTTTCTTTGTTAACTTTCTGCTTCAACTTTAAACTAAATTTCCTTCACTAACCCAGCCCTCTGGACTTCCAGTAAGCTGTGTTCCTATTGGCTGTCCAGGTGGCTGCTAGGTGTTATCAGGAACACCTGAGCAGCTCAGTGTCTTCCTGCTTTATTTAGCTGCAGACAAACATTTCCTCTGCTTCTCTTCACCAGTGAACCGGGTTTGGCTCCATTGCTTTAGTCTGTTCTTTAGGCGTTGGCTTGCAGCTTCCAGCAGTAAAATCATCTTTAATGTGTTTCTTGGTGTGTTTTAGGGCTTTGTACTGGATAGTTATCTTGGTAAATGTGGTTCTTTAGCCACAGTTAGCACATGGTGATAATGTGTGCAGTGATTAGTGGATTTGGTACAGCTGAGTTGTGTCTTTATCTTGGCTGTAGTGAGTCTTTAGAGGTTTCTGGTCAGACACATTCTGTGTTCTTGTTTGAGAACCAATGTTGATTGTCCAGAAGGTAAGAGTTCCTGTCCTGATTCTCTGTTCTCAGAGGTTCTCTGGTAGGCTGCAGGAGACTTTAGCGTTTGGGTTGTGCTAGTTTGGTTTTTGTATGGTTTCATTTAGACGACTATCTTGAGGCCCCTCCATGTGGTTTAGTGAAGTTTTCTGCAACAGTTCTACAAAGCAACCTGCAGCAGAAGAGACTTTGAGAGTTTTTAGGAAGTTCTGGAGACCAGACTTTAGAGCAGCAGAAACATTTGTCAGTAGTTTGAGCAGGAGAAGGTGAGCTTCAGATTAGAAATGAGACGGAAACCTTCTTGACCCATGTGGTGAGGTCCTGTACCAAGAGTTTGAGCAGGTTGTGAAGAGTCTGTAGTTCTTTGGTCTGAAAGCACAAGAAGCGTCGACTCATTAAAGGAGAAAACAGGAGCTATTGTTGGTTCTTCTGTCACTCTGCAGTTTCCTTAGACTGAATATCAAGTTTATATTTTAAATGATTTCCCATGTGAGCCCAAGAAGACTTCAATAAACTCCCTCCATCCCCTGGACACAACATATTTTATTACCATATTAAATGTTTTTTTTTTTTGTTTTTTTTTTTAAATGTTTTTGAGTTTTAATCATAGTTTTTTTCTCTTTGCTTGTTTAGTTTTGTCATCTGTGTAAAAGGTGCTAAACAAATAAAGTTGAACTGATAAACTGAATAACTGACTAACTCATGATTGTGACAACAGAAGTATTTTCATTGTGATTTAAGGGTTTATTTCATTTTTAAGGTTGGGGTTAAAATCTTGACAGAAAAAGAAGATTAAAGAAATAAACTACATAACAAAAAGCAATTAAATAAAACTAAAAAAACTAATACAATGAAACTTTTGAAAAGTTTTATTATTAAAAACATTTAAGAAATTTAAGATGTAATTTTCTAATTAAACATTTAATTTTTTAATTAAATGTTTTGTCTTTTTAAAGGTTTAATAATCTAATTAAATGTTTAGCATTTTTTAAAATGTTTAATATTCTTCTTGTTTAATTGTATTTTTTAAATGTTTAATTATGGAAAACATTTTATCTGTAATTTTTAATATTTGTAATTTAAAATTTTTGTTTAATTTCAAAATGACCTGTATTCTATGTTGTTGAATTATCTAATTCAATATTTTGTCTGTTTCATAGAGTTAAACATTAAATACAATTAAATTATATATACATATACCACCTTTTAATGTTTAGTTTTCTTTTTAAATGCTTCATTGTATTTTCTGTTTAATTCCTATTTGAAGTTTTATTGTCTTTAAGATGTAATTTTCTAATTAAACATTTAATTTTTTAATTAAATGTTTTGTCTTTTTAAGGGTTTAATAATCTGATTAAATGTTTTGCATTTTGAAAAATGTTTAACATTCTTCTTGTTTAATTGTATTTTTTAAATGTTTAATGATGGAAAATACTTCATCTGTAATTTCTAATATTTGTATTTTAAAAATTTTGTTTAATTTCATACTGACATGTATTGTATGGTGTTGAATTATCTCATTCAATATTTTGTCTGTTTAATAGAGTTAAACATTAAATTACATTAAATTATATTAAACAGACAAAATATTGAATGAGATAATTCAACACCATACAATACATGTCAGTATGAAATTAAACAAAATTTTTAAAATACAAATATTAGAAATTACAGATGAAGTATTTTCCATCATTAAACATTTAAAAAATACAATTAAACAAGAAGAATGTTAAACATTTTTCAAAATGCAAAACCTTTAATCAGATTATTAAACCCTTAAAAAGAAAAAACATGGGTGCCCATATAGCTCAATGGGTTAAGCAGGTGAACCATGTACAGGGGCTGGTCCCTGACGCAGCGTCCCGGGTTCGAGTCCAGCTTGTGGCCCTTTGCTGCAAGTCTTCCCCCGACTCTTCTCCCCCGTTTCCTGTCTGTCTCTCACTACGCCTATCCAATAAAAAGACAAAACATTTAATTAAATGTTTAATTAGAAAATTATATCTTAAAGACAATAAAAGTTCAAATAGGAATTACACAGAAAATACAATGAAGCATTTAAAAAGAAAATTAAACATTAAAAGGTGGTAAAACATTTAAAAAGAAAAACCTTAAAGATCTAATCGAAACATTAAATATTGGGAAAGAAAAAGAAACTCAAACAAGCCGATAAAACATTTGAAAAAACAAATAAACATTAAAAAGACAAAACATTTGGAAATCAAATCAGACATTAGAAAAGAATAAAAGGTGAGAAAAGAGCAAAACTAAACATTTAAGAAGAATCAAACTAAAGATGAAACATTTCAAAAGACACCAGTTAGACTTTAGAAGATCAAATTAAACAGAAGAGACAATAAAACGATCAAAAAGAGCAACAACAGATAAAAGTCTTAAAGCGTTTTCTCGTCTGAAACGAAAGCGTCAAGTTGTTTCTTCAAACGTTTCCTCTTTTTATGTTCTTGGTTTGATTGTGAATGTGAATGTGAATGTGAAATCAAGACTCATGGTCACAAGTTTTAAGGCTTCTGTTAACCAGAAAGTTCAAACTAACAGAGAAGTACTGAGAAACTTTTAAAATTTCAGTCCTCAGACTGTCTGAAGGTTCAAACTAACAGAGAACTACTGAAGAACTTTTAGGTTTTCAGTCCTCAGACTGTCTGAAGGTTCAAACTAACAGAGAAGTACTCAGGAACTTAGAAGATATCAATCCTTGGACTGTCTGGAAGTTCAATCTAACAGAGAACTACTGTGGGACTTAAAAATTTCAGCCCTCAGACTGTGTGAAAGCTCAGGTCCTGAGGACTCGGGAGGTCTGGAGGCTTTGAAAGTCTTGGAACTGAGGGTTCAACCCTCCAGCACAAAGGCTGAAGTCCAACCTCCGGAGAAAAATGGTCGAGTCGAGACTCAAGTTAAAAAAAACCTCAAAAATGGCAAAAAAATAGATGATAAATGCGCAAAAAAAAGAAGAATTAAAGCTGCAAGCAGCGTTGGACGGGTCCTCGCATCCGTGCTAAACTTTTGTAGATGTGTCTATGCTATTGTTTGTTTGTGAAGGTTAGCAAGATTAAATAAAAAATTAAACGCCAAAACATTAAAACAGCTGTTTTAAGAAAATTCCAGTTTGATAAATCAGTATTGCTTTGGTGTAATTCAGTCACCGGAATTATGAACCATAAAGGAGTTTGTGTTAAAACATGTTAAATCCCATTAAACACAAATACATTATTATGGAATATAGAATTGTTTGGTTCAGACTGTTGACTCTTTTCCTACCAGTGTCTTAACAGACAAAATGAGAAGTTATGATGCAATCACATAAGTCACAAAATAGTTTATTAGTCAGCAGCAAAATCAAAACTATTTACAATGTGCAAAGTACAAACTGTGGTGGGCCTCTCCTACAGTGGAGGGCTAAAAGTAAAACTATATACAAGTACAGGTGCTGGTCATATAATTCGAATATCATGAAAAAAGTTGTTCAATCTTCTGTTTGAGCTTTATCATGTTTAGAAAGCAGATCAGATAATGACAGTTTGTTAGTGCTGAATACATTTATAAACCACAGTAAAAATCCGTTTTATTGTTTAGAAACAACAAGACTGTTGGCACAAAAGAAAAACAAATGGGTGTGTCTTTGGCTTCGGCGCAGCTCGTTTTGGATCAACTCCATGAGTATTAGTGTGGTTTTTTTTTTCTTCTTCTGGTGTTTCAGGTATACCGCAGAGTAGTAATAAAACTGGGCCTGGATTGGAGCCATCAACTGGTGCCATGCTGGTGAGAGAAACGCTTTCATCAATGTTGGGGCTCTTCACACTGATTTGGAGCCCATCAGTCAGGGTGACTACAGCTGTCAGCCAGTAGACTTATGGTGCACAACATGGGGGCAGATAATAATGACTGATTGCATTAGGAGGAGTGTGTGTGTTCTTGTGCACTGCCATAAAATCTTCCCCTTAGCGTGCCAGCCATGGGAAACCAAATGAGTGGCTGTTATTCAAGAAGAACATCGCCCTGCCTTTACGGTTTTTCACGTCAGTATGAAGTGTGTATATGATGCCTTTCTATAATTAGAAACAGCAGAGGGTGCTGTGTGCAGAGGTGTGTTGCTCTGCAGTTCTCAGTTGTCTTTGACTGAAAATTAAGTAAATATAGAAAATGATTGACTGTGTGAGGCCAAGAAGGTTTCAATAAATTTCCTCCATCCCCTGGGCACAACAGATTTTATGAACATGTTAAATATTTGGTTTTTATATGTGTGTGAGTTGTCATCATAGTTTTAGCATAGTTTTTTCTATGTGCTTGTTTAGTTTTGTCACCTGTGTCAAAGGTGCTAAACAAATAAGTTGAATGGATAAAGTGAATAATTGACTAAGTTGTGATTGTTACAATAGAAGTTTTTTCATTGTAATGTAACGCTTTATAACATTGTTAAGGTTGGTGTTAAAATCTAGAAAGAAGAAGAAGAAGATTAAAGAAAGAAAGTACCTAAAAAAGAAGCAATTAAATAAAAGGGAAAAAGTTAAGACAATCAAACTTTTATAAATTATGGGGAAAAAAAGATGTAAGAAATTCAAGAAGTTTATTTAATAAATAAACAGGAAATTTGTAAATAAGTGTTGTAGTCTTTTTCAGTTAAATGATGGATAGGTGTAGTGAGAGACAGTCAGACAATGGGGTAGAAATAAGAATGAGGGCAGCTCATATAGTATGGGGTTGCGAACGGTAATCGAACCCGGGCCTCAGTGTTGGAGACTTAGTACATGCGTCAGTGGCTTAACCCGTAGAGCTATATGAATACACGTGTTTTCAGTCATTAAAGCTGTATTAATCCAATAGAAAGTCTAGTGGTAGGGTTAGGGTTGGAGAGGAAGGTCCTGACAGTTGTAATGTACCAAAAACATGGATATTAAATTTTACATATTTTCATAATTTAATATTAAGCCGAGCTAGCCAAAACATTTTTAGAATAAAGTTGGGGTTTTTCCTTCTGGCTTTTGGCCGTGCTATAGACCGGCCAAAAGCCAGAAGGAAAAACCGGGGATTAATTCCGCTTAATATTCGGCTGCTTCGTATTAACATTAAAATTAAAATTCTGTAATATTAAATAACCCTATTTTTTGCATTACAACTGTACGGACCTACCTTTCTAACCCTAACCCTACCCCTAGACTTTCTATTGGATCAATACACCTTTAATGACCGACAACATGTATGCTCATATAGCTCAACGTGTTAAGCTTATGACATATGTACTAGGTCCCCAACGCTGAGGCCCGGGTTCGATTCTCGCTCGCAACCCCGTGCTGTATGAGTTGCTCTAACTCTTATTTCTAGTCTGTTGTCTGGCTGTCTCTCACTACGCCTATCCAAACAAAAAGTGAAAGACACTACTACACTTTTTTAAATAGTTCAATGTTTATTTACAAAAAAACATCTTACAGACTATAACACTTTTACTAGGAATTAAACACAAATTACTATGAAATCTTTAAAAATACAATTACACTTTCAAATCTAATACAAGTTTTTAAAATTACTACCTATACGACTTTATCTACAGATTTAATATTGAAAATCAAATTTAAACTCATAACAGCCAATAATACTTTTCACTCAACAATTACACATTAAAAACACAAAACATTTGGACATCTAATCTAATATTATAAAATAATAAAGAATGACAAAAGACCAACACTAAACTTTTAAGATGAATCAAATTACAGACAAAAAATTTGAAAAAACACCAGTTACACTTTTGAATATCTAATTACACAGAAGACACAATAACAAATTCAATAAAAACAAAAAAAAACACATCTCTTCAAACGTTTTCTATTCTGAAACAAATACATCTAGTTGTTTCTTCAAACATTTCCTCTTTCAATGTTCTGGGTTGCACTATAGATTGATTTACTAATAACTCTTTTCTCAAAACGGCTTCCCTCATAAAGTCTACTAATAGTTGAAATCATTGATCAAACTAATGTTACCTTCTGATAACCACAAACTATACTTTTCAGTGAATACAATCAAAGTTTCTTGACCATTTCTAAATAGCACACAGGTGAACATCTCACCAAAACTCAAATGGATACTCTAAATGTGAAATCAAGACTCATGGTCACAACTTTTAAGGCTTCGATTAAACAGAAATTTCTAACTAACGGAGAAGTACTAAGAAACTTTGCACATTTCAGTCCTCAGACTATCTGACATGTCAAACTAACAGACAACTACACATGGACATAGAACACACGAGTCCTTGGACTATCTCAAGGTTCTAGTTTACAGACAACTACTGTGAAACTTCGAAAATTTCAACCCTCAGACTGTGTGAAAGGTCATCTCCTCAGGACTCAAGACATCTGTACACTTTGAACATCTTGGAAAACAGGGTTCAACCCTCCAGCACAAAGCCTAAAGTCCAACCTCCTGACAAAAACTGTCGAGTCAAAACTCAAGTTAAAAATTAAAGCTGCAAGCAGCGTTGGACAGGTCCTCGCATCCTTGCTGGTCGGCGAATCCACGCACGTCCACCAGGTGGCGCTGCGACCGAGAGTGCATGTCGGCCTATGGATGTGATGAGGGCTGGACTCTGATGACACGTGTAAAATTTCAGGCAGATTGGAGCATGTTCAGGCTACTTCTAGAGCTTTTCCTGTCCATCCACCAGGTGGCGCTGCGACCGAGAGTGTATATTGGCCTATGGATGTGATCAGGGTCGGACTCTGATCACACATGTAAAATTTCAGGCAGATCGGACCATGTCCAGGCTTGTTATAGAGCATTTCCTTCCATCCACCAGGTGGCGCTGCGACCGAGAGTTTATGTCGGCCTATGGATGTGATCAGGACTGGACTCTGATCACACATGTAAAGTTTGAGGCAGATTGGAGCATGTTTAGGGCAGTTACACAGCAGTTGATGTTTCATGGCGAAGCACCAAAATTCAGGAGGCTGCCATGGCCACGCCCTCAGACTTAAGGTGAGCATTTTGATAACTTTTGATCACCCATGCCTGGAGTACATCCTGGCCAAATTTCATCTCTCTTGGTGTTACCCTGTTTGAGTTTATAGCTTTTGAAAATGTCTAAAAATGACCCAAAATCGTCAAAACATATGACATATAATTCAAAATGGCCGACTTCCTGTTTGGTTTTGGCCATGGGTGTCAATTACATTTTTGTGCGTCTTGATGAGTTACATATGCCTACCAAATTTCAGAACTGTAGGTCACACACACAGCCCGTAGTAAATGTTTGAAATTTTCCAGGTGGCGCTATCGAGCCATTTTGCAACAGTCATGGACAATTTGTATAAAATATCAAATATTTCAGCAGTCCTGATGTGTGTGGCAATTTTGGTGAGCATATGAGCGTTCCTAACCTGTCAAAAAGTATTTTGTTTATTACGGCAACGATGCGTTGCCACGGCAACAGAATTTTATGAATTGTCAAAATCTTCATACTGTGGCATCATCAAGGGGGAAACACTGAGCTGACCAATTTACAGGATGATATGACAAAGTTTCTGGCAATGGCATGTGCAAATGTAATGACAATTTCTTCCTGTTGCCAATAGGTGGCGCTATGAGTATTTCTAAATTTATGAATGTGGATGTGTTCAGAACCGGACTGGTGTCCATCACATCAAGTTTGGTCCGGATTGCATCATTTCCAGCTGAGATATTAATAATTCAATTTTCATGGCGAGAAATCGAATTTCGCCGCGCCGCCACAGACACGCCCCTTGACGACGAGTCACCATTTTCTCTGGGAATCATCATCAATGTGTTCTGGCATATGTCACCACATTTGAGGTGAATCTGATCAACGTGCTAAGAATAGTACATCAAAGTGTAAAAAATGTCAATTTCCTGCTACCACAAGGTGGCGCTATGACTGTCAATGTACATGACCACATGGATGTCGTCAGGGCTGGACCCAGATCACACATGTAAAATTTCAGGCAGATTGGAGCATGTACAGCTGAGTTAGACACCACTTCCTGTTTCATGGCGTAGGATCAATATTTCTGGGGGTCGCCATGGCCACGCCCTTTGACTTTTGCAGAGCATTTTGATAACTTTTTATCAGGTTGGGCTGTTGCATATACTGGCCAAATTTGGTGTCTCTCGGACTTACCCTCACGGAGTTATTAATCTCAAAAAATTTACAGCTAATTCAAGATGGCCGACTTCCTGTTGGATTTACAGTATGGCCGTGATTGACTTTTTTCGGTTTCCTGATGTGCTGAATATGCCTACAAAATTTTGTAGCTGTAGATGAAACGTCGTGCAAGTTGGCCTAATGACCAATTTTTCAAATTTCCAGGGGGCGCTATGGAGCCATTTTCCCACAGACATGCACAACTCCCCTAAAATATCAAATTTTTCGCCAGTCCTGATGAGCATGCCAAGATTGCGCAGATTTTCTGTGCACGGAGACCGTGTCAGCAGTGCGCAATTGCGCACGCGCGCAGCTTAGAGGGAACAGTGATGGTGACTAGTGTTATTTTTAGAACATGGTAGTGGGCAAGTCACATGGTCTCTGCGGGCAACCAGGCGCCCGCAGGCACCATGTTGGCTACCCCTGATCTAACTGATACTACGCTGCATTAATACTTTAAACAGCTGAATATCCAAAACAAGTGTTAAAAATCTTTATAAGAACTGAAAACTCAAATTAGATTCATACATTTAAATAAATTCTTATTTCCAGGAGCCCCTGCTGCTGCTACAACATTTAAATCTGGATTCTGGTTACCACAGAGTAATTTGGCTCATGTCCCAGCAGACTGAGTAGTTTTCACTGTTCAGATGCTTCAGTGTTTCTGTCTTTTCATTTACTTACTCTTCAGGCTGCAGAGGTGTTTAGTGTTCAGTGTTAACAGACCAGCCTGGATTGAAGATGTTATTTCCAGTATTGTGCACCTTTTCTTGTTCAGATGCATTTCGTTGTCAGGTTTTAATGTTGTTTCAGTGCTTCACTATTATGCAACACCAGAATAGAAAACATCACTAAACACCTCCTCAGAGCTGCAGAAACCAGATGTTCCGACGTCTGTGTGAATCCAAACTGATCCGAGCTGTGACCTGAAGTTTCCACTGAGGTGCTATTTTAAGAAACACTGTCAGTCCCAGAGGGAATATTAAGGTTTTCCATCCTGACCTCCCACGTTGGGTTCAGATGTCAGAGGGTCACCACCCTCCAGCGGCAGGGTCCGGACCGTTTAGTAACGCCTGGCTCCCATGTGATCACATCTGGACGGTTAATGTGTCCAGTTAGTTCTATGGATTTACCACTATCTGAGAGGAACCTGTATGTGTTTAAATATATGAGAATCCTGGACAGTTACTGGATAGAACTGTCCTTCAGAGACGAAGCCACTGCTGATAGATGTAAAGCAGCCATATTGTTAGTATAAGGTAACACTTGACATACATCTGACTGACCTAAAACCCACTTAACACATGCATGAGGAGAACATCTCTAACAGAACAGTGTGATGTAGGTCACTGACCGACCCCACGTTAGAAACCTGGAGGTTTAATGCAAAGTTTATCTAACATTTAATCATGAAAACGGCCTCATTTTCTCTCCTGACTTCACTTATTTATTTCCTCCTTCTCAGCTGCATTGCTTCCCTCCAGTTAATTCATAAAGTCATCCTAATACACACATCATCTTCTTCCTGCACTCTACTATACATATCCATTCATACTGTACATCCATTCAGCAGTACAATCTACAGTTTCCATTAGTGCAATAAGAAGATTAGAACCTTCGTTCAAAAAATACACATTTATTTCAGATGCTTTGTGTTGCAGACAGATACAGGAACCAGCAGAGTGAAGCATAATTCAAGTCGACAACATTTATATCACAAACCAATATATACAACTTACATTATTACTGATTAACGCTGTGTATTTGATACACACTCAGTCTATACAGCAAGTATTTACAGAACTTTTGTCAGTACAAACAGCTGTTATGTGCACTACACTAAACAAAATAACATATCAACCTAAACCTAAAAAAAGGTACATTTATTGATGGGAACTTTATGTATGTGAGGGTGAGATTCCAGGCAGATGTTAGAAATGACACCACAGTGACCTTAGTTTCATTGAAGGACTCTTTGTTTGGAATCACGTCAAAGTCCACAGTTCAGTTATTTCAAAAATGTGTCCCATAGTTGGAGAATTTCCAGAGCGGAGCGAGTTACTGATCTCCTTAACTTCTGCTCAGCTGCTGCTCCATCACCATTAATACTACTTTCATTTCTAGATCAAGGTGTCATTAATCTGTAGTTCTTAAATCTACCAGCTACATTACACCGCAAAACGCTGTGTCCTCTTAGTTTATGCAGAACAAAATGCTCTGGCTTAGTGTTCTTTGTCTAAAAAAACATGCTAAATTATGTCTGATTTGCTACATGCAACCATGATATAGTATTTGAGCTCTTGAATAGTTTTAAATGAAAGTTGGTTGGGAATTGACTGCAGTATAAACTCCAGAAATAAATGTCACAAGTGCTTTGATTGTACTTAGTAAAGGCAGCACTAATTTGTCCACAGGATGCAAGGTTAAATATTAATATTGAAAATTTCAGTGACTCTAGAAGAGGATTCTTCTTTTATGGATTAAATATAAACTACATTGTTTTTAGTCCTCCAGATCAAAGCAATTCTAGGAGCTGCAGTGGAAAGCAGCTGGACGTCTCTTTTAAAAGAGACGTCCAGCTGCTTTCCACTGCAGCTCCTAGAATTGCTTTGCACTGTGTTTATGTTGTTTTAATATCATTTTAGAGTTAACAAACTCATAGTTTAAACAGAACTGTCCTTCAACCCAGCTAAAGGAATCTACGGTGTGCTTTCTCAGACTCTCATGCCGCTGTATCCCAGCTCTGACGGCGGCCACACGGCGTTGTCTCGAGGGCAGTGGCTGTGGCAGGCGCAGGTCAGGATCACCATCACCGGCCTCCTGGAGGTCTTACCGCCAGGACACTGCATGTCCACCAGGGCGGTTCTGGTTCTGTGAGGCGTGCAGCAGCGACCGTCTGTGCAGGAGCCACAGTAGCGAGGCTTGTAGGCCTGGACGCTGGTGCAGTTCTTATAGGAGAGGTGGACCGCCGTGTCGCTCCGCACCATCCTCTGGCACTTACTGCCTCTCTACAAGACAACACGATCCAGTTTTAGTACAAAAATCCACATGCAACTGAGCAGAAGTGATCAATTCTGGTGGCTAAAAACGATCAAGCCTTCCACGTACCTTAAGTGCCAGCTGAGTGAGCTGCTCCTGCTGCTGCTCACAGGGTCGGATCGTGCACAGCCGACTCTGCTTCACCATCTCGCAGCGCTGGTTCTTGTTGGTGACCCTGGTGGAGATCCCCACGCCGCAGGTCCGAGAGCAGGCGCCCCACTCGGTGGTCTGCTCGATGCAGTTCAGGCTGGGATCCCAGCCGTCGAAGCTCACCGTCTCCTCCTGGCGAAAGGCTGGAGGAAAACAGAGGGAGACAAGTCTGCACATCAGCCAGGAAAAATGCAAAAAAAATATTAGAAAACTCCAAAAATGCTCAACTCAAATGGATTCATTATCCTGCAAAAATAGTGCAGGTAGAACCAGAAATTCTACTGGAGGTGATGTGGTTCCTTAGTTCAAATAGACGGATGGTGGTCCAGCTGCTCTCTCAGTTAAAGCAGTAAAAAGTGGAATTCATCCCCACAAACATTAGAGATGCAGGAAGCAGAGTTTAAAACAGCTTCTAAGTTTGGAAACAGGCACAAAACTGTCCCCACTAATGATGACTTTTAATTTATTGTAGTTATTGATTTTATTTCTTTTCTCACACTGATGGACTTTTGTATTGTTTTATGTATTTATTGCTCTGTGATTGTTCTCTTATATATTATATTATATATTATATTATTCTGTACCTGCTCACAGACAACAGATGTTAATTAGCTGCTAACTCTAGTGTAATCAGTGTTAACTGTGTTCTGTCTGCAAAAATAAACTAAAAACTAAAGTGAAGATGGAGCTTGTCTCTGTGAGCAAACCTTTGCAAAATCATCATTATAAAAGTATACTCTATAAAAAAAACTAGTGATCAGTGTTAACCTTGAAGTACACGGAGTAATCTATTACATTACACAAGGATATAATAATACGTGTTCTTTCCTCTAGTTTCCTCCTTCTTGCTGCCTGAACTCTGAGCAGGTCAGATCAATGTACATAACCTCTAGTGGCTCACACTGTGGTGACACTGATGTCAACAGGAAGTGTATGTGTGTATCTTTGCATACAGTGTGTATTTGTACATACAGTGTATAACAGTATATTCAACGTGTATCTGTGCATATACAGTGTGTTTCAATATATATGCAGTGTGCAACAGTATATACAGTGCATATCTGTAAAAACAGTGTGTAGTATATGTATTGTCTATTTGTGTATATACAATGTGTATCTGTACATACAAACACTGTGTATTTCTACATACATTGTATAACAAAATATACAGTGTGCATCTGTGTATACAGTGCGTATCTGTACATACAATGTGAATCTGTATATATATATATATATATATAGTGTGTATCTGTATATATGTATATACTGTGTGTATCAGTATACATACAGTGTTAATCAGTATATATGCAGTGTGTATCTATAAATACGGTATGTATCAATATACACTGTATTGTATATATATATATATATAGAAAGATAGATATATAGATATAGAAAGATAGACAGATAGATATAGATAGATATAGATAGAGATAGTGTATAATAATATATGAAGTACTATGATCTACTGACCTGCCATGGCGAAGCCCCCCAGGGCGCTGGCCTCTGTCTGGGTCTCACAGACCCACTTCTCGCAGCACTCTCCAGGCAGCTGGACCCGGCGGGGCCTTGGACAGTCGGGTCCAGGCAGCATAACGTCCAGGTTGCAGCGTGGCACACAGCCGATCTGTCCGTCCCTGCATATGCACTGGTACTTACAGCTGGGGAAGAAGGTCTGACCGTTCTGGTAGACAGAACCGTCCAGAACACACACGCTCCCCTGGTGAGCTGCAGCAGATGAACCAGGAATAAAAGTTAGAAAACAGACAGATTCAGAGGCAGCAGCTGCAGATGACTGAGGTGTAACCCACCGGTACAGACTCCGGTCCTCCTGTGGACGTCAGCTGAGTAGTCACACTGCAGCCCTCTGCGGGTGTCACAGGGGTTCAGGTCTGAGCAGACCTGGCCTTTCTGAGCAGCACAGACCAGGCAGCAGGCGCAGTCATCCAGGACCAGAGGAACCCCAGGCAAGCACAGAGGGGGCTCCTTAGGACAGGGACACCTCCGAGGACACACCTGGGACCAGACCTGGGCCAACACCTGAAGGGGAGGAGGAGATGACCAGATTTACCTGCTGTGAAATCACTCTAAAGTAATGAAGGACAGCTAGGAGTGAATATTACAGTAGAAAAGAATAAAGCAAAAGCTGTTAGATATTAAACAGGCAGGTACAGTTTTCAACTTTCAATAAACTTTTTTGACATTTACTTGCTTAGTAACAGTAAAAAGAGGCTAAAACACATTTTCTAAATCAATAGAAGATGCAATTTAAAACTTTGTGTTTTCACTAAGGTTATCTGCAAAAAAGAAAGCAACGTTATCGTGCATTCTCATCTTAAATTACTGTCTGAAAAAGATTTTTAAAATCTGCACACTCATATTTTTCTCGTGATTAATCAGCTGTGTTTCCTACCTGTGCTGTAACAAAGACAACAAACACACTTCTATCTGACAGACTGGTCATCTTCCTGTAAAGCAGAATCAAAAATATCTGCAGTCTACAAAATTCTCTTCAGTTCAGATGACTGAAGTATTATGGTTCAGGGTTGATCTTCCCTCCTCTCTGGTGTTGCAGCAGAAGGTTGTGTCTCTTTGTCGTTGTGTCTCAGCTTCTGCAGAGGAGCAGCTTTTATATCCAGCCGGCACCATGACGACAAACAGGAAGGAATGCTAGAGACCAGAGTCACATTTTATTGTGAGATCCTGTCAGAGAGGGAACCATAAACACGAGGGAGGCTTCAGCCAACAGAGCTTAACATCCCTAAAAACGATTATTATTATGTGCATGAAATCCAATTCATGATTAATCCACTACATTATATTATTATATTTTTTATTTGTAGTTGACTGTAAAAACAGTCAGTAATGATGTATTTTCTGACGCAAACTTTATTTTTTCCTATTTTTCCTACATTCTGTAGCCTGATAGCTTCTTATTACTACATGAGGTCTGCTGATTCCTTTACTTGTGACCTTGTGACCTCTTCCCTTTAACCCTACCTGGGAGGTTGTAGTGGAAAACCAGTTTACTCCCAGTAGAATTGGCTCTACTTCTTTAAATAGCCTCACAGTGGAAACTTTGATCCATCAGTAGCTTTGAACAGTCGACACATCTGGTCAGCTTCCTCCGAGCAGAGCCATTTCAGCAGATCAGGGGTGAACCCAAAAAATGCTGAAAAGATCTGTGAGTTTCATTCCAGTCGCTCCAACATGAAGTGTTGCTTTAGTGACTCATCCTTTGAGGCTCTGCAGAAAAACAGCGAGAGAAATCCAAAAAGCAAGAAGAAAACAAGCTCTCCTGTTGGACGGCAGATCATGTTCTCCCTACTACTTTAGTAGAAACTAGCTTTAAAATGACGTGAATCAATCAAAGCACATTCTTTACAGACTTGGAAACAACATGAAATATTATTTGACATTAAAAAAAGATGGCAGCTTGTATTTTATATCAATAACTGGTGACCTAATATGATAAGCCATAAATACTCGACTGTTCTGCAAACAACAGCCTCAAGATGCTGATAAAGGTGAATCATTGCCTCTCTAAAAAAACTAAAATTATCGCTAACATTTTCAAAAGAGTAGAATTTCTAAAGAGTTATTGTACTAGACTGCATTTATTTTAGGTAGTTGTATTTTTAAAAGTATTCTAAAATTGCTTTCTGTACTTAGTATGGGACTGGAAGCAAAAAACAAATAAAATCAAAAAATAAAAGCCATTATATATTAAAACACAAAAAGTATGCAGTGTTCTTGAAATATGTAACATTTTGATTGTTGTATTTATTATGAAGTGTGTTCAGACGAAAGTACAGCTACTAATTTAATGTTTTTAAATTACAAAACAAGAAAAGAAAAGTGGCAGAGTTCACCTTTTTATTATATACATGGAATTTATTAATGTCCCACTTTGGCGCCCCCCAGGGGTCACATGGCAAAAGGCACCTAACTGATTTACACCAGTATTAATCACAGAAACTTGACCCAACTTTCAGCCAACATGAAACGATACAGTCACAATTATCATATGCGGTCAGAAAGCTGATGCACGTATAGAAACATACAGACAGTGGTTCTATTACTGCACTACTGGACGGTCTGTTGAGGAAAAAGGTCACATCTGCAGAGAACAGGTTCACATCCAGGAGCTATTATTGTTCTGGCAGAACCTTTTTTTTTTATACCCCAGAACTGTTTCTCTTTTGCCATAAATATGCATTTTACCACTCCCATTTATATACAACCAAGAAGTTCTAACAAAGCAGGGCATGTTAACACTGATTCAAAGATGTTGCATGATTTAGCTGTGGATTTATTTGAAGCTTCTCTTTTCAGGGGTGAAACCTATTTTGCAGCTGTCTGGAAACATCCAAAGTGCTGAACTATCAACACTGACCCTGAACCTGCAGCCAGACAACAGAAAGAAAGAAAAGGCTCAAGAAAAAGTTTTAAGTTTAACATAAGAGTCTTCTGTGTCCTTATTTGACTAAATTTAAACAATAATTATCTTGAGTTTGAGCAACAATTTAAAAAACTGATTTTTAGTAACTGTTTCAGGTTTTAATCCAGTGAGAGACACAAATAAGCCTAATAAGCTGCAGTATGGATGATAATATAATTATGTATGAGTTGTTCTGTTTGCTGTACAAACACATGATAAAAGCCAGTAACAAACAGCTCTCAGCCTCCGTTAATTAACCTGCTGACTCCACCTGTGCAGGTGACTCAAGGCAACATCGGATGCTAACTGCTAGCGTGACGTCATCCTGCAGGCGAGCTGATCACGTGTGTGAGCTTCAGTTTTCACGTTGGACAGTCAGGAAAAGTTACCAGTTATAAGTTACAAGTTGTCTTTATTAAATTTCCCAGGAGTTTAGCGTCATGTGGATTTCATAACGAGCCCACCGTTTAACGGCAGGAAGGACTCACCTGGACCAGGTAAGACGCTGCTTTTGTTGCTGCAGGATAAATGTTTGCTGGCCTCTAAAATGACTCGTGGTCTGTGTGAAAGAAAAAAAAACATCTGTTCGATATGTAATTTATGATTACAAACCAGGATATTAATGAAAAACTGCATTTTATTAGGATTTAATGACGCACATAGCTGCTGGTTGCTGTGTTCTGTTCATCTGCAACTGAATTATTTTTATTGATTTACTCCAGTCTGCATGGAAATGCTTACAATTGAGATATGTGATGTAGTTCAGTGCACGTGTGTCAGATCAGATTTCTTAAATGTTTCTGCAAATTCTGCAGAATTCAGTGTTTGCTCTGTTTTTCTCTCCTATGTTAATTGAAAGTATCTGGGAGTAACTGGATGACAGACATTGGCTGTATCAGATGT
Organism: Amphiprion ocellaris; assembly: GCF_022539595.1. Classification (NCBI taxonomy): domain Eukaryota; kingdom Metazoa; phylum Chordata; class Actinopteri; family Pomacentridae; genus Amphiprion; species Amphiprion ocellaris. The sequence continues at coordinate 23,830,712 of NC_072774.1, forward strand.
GGACATTATGTTTTATGGCACTCACCCAGGTTGTTTACTCCTGACTAGAGCCTTGCTTGTGTTGTATCTACTCTCAGAATAGATACAATTGGATAAATCTGGCATTGGATAAATGTGTTAATAAAAATTGTAGAACTGTAGGACGTTTTTAAATTTGTTGTAGTCTTAAGGTTAAATTCTCCAGAGATTACAGTTCACAGTGTGCAATATGATTGAAAAATGTCAATTATTCAAAGTTCTATCACTTGCATTACTTCTAAGTAAAAACAAGATTTACCATAATAAAATACAGGCAAGACCTTTTATTTTTTCAGTATTTCATATATCTATCCTTATTTTGGATTATGGATTTAATCATCCTCAGCACAGAGGATACCAGTTTTACACAAATATCTGGATTTAATTATTTCAGCTGCTCTTTGCTGATTGGGTTGTGTTGCTCTACCTTTTTAAAATATTATAAAATTGTTCTGTTTGATTTAAGTCAGGCGATAAATCTGGCCAGGTCACAGATTTTACATTTTTAGACTTTTTCTTTATGATCTTTAGAGACTGTCATAGAAATGTCATCAACACTTTTTTGCACTTTACGTCACTGTGGTAGTTGAGAGAGTTTGGTGTTATGAACTGTCCTTTTCACTGTGTCTCTTTAGGTTCTATTAGCATGTGTTTGTGGTTGTTTTGTGTGTTTTTGTGTTACTTTTGCATCTCCATGCTTTATTGTCAGGACTGTGCTCTCACTGTGGTAGACAAGAAAGGCTGATGAAATGTCCTTCACACTGTGTCTCTTTATGTTTGTTTTCCAACTTTTTGTTGCAAAACATCTGAGCCCAACTAATTTATCTTCATCTGACCAAAGAATGTTCTCCAACATTCATCAGGCTTCTTTTCATAAGTGTTATCTTGCAGCTTTGTGAAAGAAGTTCACTGTCCGTGGAGTCATTGTAGGAGCTCTGATTAGTGGTATTATAGCTCCTTCTATACCTCCTGATCACTGCTGACACTGTACTTCAGTGATTTTTAGTTGAATTTAGAGCAGATCAGGCTGAAGATAGATGGTACAACACAGTCCTGAGTAGATTTACAATTGGCCAAATAAATAGTAGGCATATGTCAGGTTTTAGTATGGATGAATGTGTCTTTGAGAAAAGATTTTGGTTGTTGTTAGAAATGTAGAACACTAGATGCAACTAAAACCTGCTGAAGAAAACTTTGTGAAAATTTTATTGTGAAAGCAGTTTCAAGTAGTGTTTTTCTTTCTTCATGTTCAACATGCTCCTGTTTTGATATCTAACATCTGGTTGTACTTACTGCCACAAATGCTTTTTCTTTTTGCACTATTTGTTGTCCGTTGCTATAGCAGAATCTTGTTTTCCTCAAAGCTATAGTTTGAAAGATATATGACCCAGAAACTGCTGACAGGTTCTACATCACAACAATGGTTTGTCTAACATTTAAAAGCACGTTCCAGCATTTTCCTTTATTATTGAAGGTTTCACCTCAGAAACCTTTTGTTCTGGTTTTTCTGCTCCGTCTCTGAGTCAGTAATAAAAAGGAAGTGAGGTTCAGCTCGGCTCTCTAAATAACTGGAGATTCTAGCGAGTGGTGGAAGGTTCTGCCAGAATCTTGATTCAGTGCTGTTCAAACAGTTTTGTTGGTGGAAGTTGAAGAATGTCAAACTTCACTAGATGTCTGTGTTTGCTTGCTTTGTCTGGATTTCTGCTTGTCGGCCTCCTCTGTTTTGGTATTTCCAAAGCAAATCTATTTCTATTCTGAGAGACTGAGACACACGGTGATTATTCCACACATCACATCACATCACATCAAGGGATCACATATGGAGGAGGATTCTCATTTCATTAATTGTAATTTATATGCTATGACATTGGAAAAAGTAGTCACTGAATTCAACTCTGAACATTTTGTACCTAAACTCCTCTTTTCTCCATCTTTTCTCTCTGTTGTCACAGATTTTCATAATTAAGTCCACAATGTTGCCAATACCATGAATCATCATTGACCTGTTGCTCCAGAATATCCTCCTACTTCACCTAACAACAGGACATTTGCTTGACTAAACAACACATAAAGCATTTTATTGTAATCTCCCAGTGCTCCAGACTAACTTTACATGTTGGTGGCACTAGTTCCTTTTTGTCTCTTTCCAAATGCACTGGTAATTATTTAACACATTATGTCAATTTGTAGACTGTAAACAGAAATGAAGTACAGATGAATGTTTTGTCCCTGTGTTCTAGGATTTAGTGAGAGGTGTTTCTTCTTGGGTTCTGTTATACATTTAGTGTTAAACTTTCTTAAATTCTTATGGGTTTGCTGCTGGCTCGTGCTGAAACACTATGGAGAAGGGAGCTGCTCTGTTTGTTTCTAGACATGTTTTAGCTGTAGCCATTGCAATAAATGGAACTCATAATATTGGACATTTGAGCATATTGCAGTGTTTCTCACAGCTTCAGAGTTTACTTGTGGCAGTGCAGTGTGACTCCTGCAGCATTCTGAAGCCATAATTTACAGATTTCCCTAAATGTGTCACATGCACAGAGAAGCCTCTAATCCATATGTGAATGCTGCAGTTTCTGCTATAGTTTACTGTTATTCCATAAATCCACTCAGCCAGTGGTAAACTTTCAGCATCTGCAAATACTCCACATGGAGCTGATGCTACAAGAGCAGCGGTGCATGCTGGGTAGTAGTATTTATTTAATACATAGATGAGACTTCCGTCACGTGTATTGGATGTTGTACTCTAAGTGGACTTCAAGAGTTTAGTATAAAAGCAACAACTGTGCATCCAGTGTGTCCACAGCTGTCTGTCCACATGGAACTATAATCAAGGCTTTACATGCATGTCTGGATGTCTGGACACTACAGTTTAGCAACGTTCACTAAATGCTTCATGAGCCGCCGTACTTGCTACAGGACAGCTGTGCACAGAGAAGCATCTAGTCTCCACTCAGTTACTGCAGATAAATGTGCAGCAAAAATGGAGTTTAAAAGAGTGTAACTAATACGTTGAACTAAGTAATTTTAACCAACTGAGCAGGTCACCTCCAGACAAGATGTTTGATTATTAGTTGCCTCTTTGGCTAGTTTCATCCTTTGCTTTTCCTATTTTCTAAAATACATTTGATGAGTTTTAACTGTCAGAAGAATGCATTTCTGATTCTTCTGAGACTCCTTTTCTCAGTCAGGTCTGGTTGATCTCTGGTAGCAACAGTTGGATCTAAGTTATTCAATTTTTTTCTTTCTTTGTCTCTACGCCCTCTTTTACTGGCAATGTAAAGGATAAAAATGTATTCGTGAACATTAGCGAAAAAGCCTAAAATGCAAATACATCCCGGTAAAAGCTTGTTTGCTTGTGTGACAGCTTGGCACAGTATGTCCAAGTGAGATATCTTCCAGGAATGAGGTGAGAAGTCTGCATACGCACATTCATGGTATCTGCGAAATATTTCCACTGTGCTGCAGGTAGGAGTGAGGACGTATGGATGACAGACAGGTGGATGGAGATGGAGAACAGAAATAATGGAGCGAGCCACGTATGGCTCCAGTTTTTCTGCTTCCTTTTTCCAGGCAGTTATTGAGGTTTTACACCTTCTGTTATCGTCACTCTTCCTTTGTTTCCTGCTTCCTGTGGTGGTCGGACTCATTTCAGCACCACTTTAGAATGAGGTTTGACAGATTCTTTTCTAAACAAAGACAAATCACACAGTTGAAGCTTTTTACTGTTCTGTGGTCAGGCCACACAGTGGAGCCTCCATTGAGTTTACAGGATTAATCCAACGACATTCAGGACAAATCATACAGTAACGGTGGTGGTCACCTCTCTGTGTGGCTCAGCGGATGCAGCATCTCTGTTTTAAGTGTTTATGTCTTAGAATATTCTGCTGATGACATGTCTTTTTATATCTATACAGTTTATGGTCAGTATTTTACAAGTTTTACTTCGAAGTCTCACATTCGTTTTGGGCCCGTTCTTGCTTAAAAAGCTTGTTTTGGCCAGAATCTATTTCAGTAGAAGTTCAGTTATGTTTTTCTTATAACGTCTGAATAGATCTCTGATAGTTTCCATAAACTCGTTCCTCAAAAGTGACTTCACTGTTTGTAGAAACATGACAGCTGAACACCATCTGGGCCGAGTCTAATCTATGGATCCATGTTGGATGAAGTTCTGCAGTACAGTAGAAACCTGGCTTAAACTCAGACTCTCTGCTGCAGAATGATGGAATTATAGGAACAGGCTGTTGTTTGCTGTAACTGTGTCTTGAATACACAAGAAGAGCTGCATATTTCTTGAATGATTTCATGTTTTTCTCCTTTTTTTTTTGTTAAAAAGATCCAACTCAACACACAGAGTTCAATTTGGGTAAATGGTCTCTGTTGAATGTGATTTTATGAACAGAACAGACAGTTTAGTGTGGAGTGTAGTGAGAGTTTTAACACCAGGGACTGAGCTGTTTTGATGAAACTTCCTCCAAATAAAACCCAGATTATTCTTTATGGGCATATTTCCACATTGTTAAAAAGCGACATCCAAATATCACCTCCGATCTTTAATTATTGACTTCTAGTAGGCCTGTAGCTCCAGCTCACAGCTGACATTTACTGAGAGGAATTGTTGATTTCTAAGAGCTGCTGGACACAGAATGGAAATGTCAGCGTAATGTTCAGTACAGCCGGTGAGTTAAAGCTGCTGATGTTGCCTCGGGGATCCTCTGGAAAGGTTTTAATGGGAGTTCATCTCGTTCTGTGGCAGAGTTCAGGGAGGATTTAAAGGTCTTAAAGAAAGTGGCTGTTTGTCGCCTCACATAATTGGATAATTTGCTGAGGGCCATAAACTGTATGTAAGAGGTGTGAGATAAATGTCTTTCACTGTCTAACAATCTTTTCCTTTCTTTCCCGCACATGTACCAGTTTACAACACAGCCTCGATGGATTTATGTATGAAGTTGAGAGCTCGTCATAATTTTCAATTTCCTCGCCAAGTGGCGGTCGGTCGGTGGGTTTAACAACCTGGGAGGCCACACAAATCTCTCACTCTGAGTTTATTTGCAGTACGCTGCTGTACATGAGCTGAATCACTGGTCCAGTGGGTGGCAGCCGATGGACACGATATGGAGCTTCCACTAATAAAACATGTAATATGGAAAAACCTCGAGATGCATTTCAGCAGGATGTCAGATGGATTTAGCAGACAGACTTAAGCGTGGAGAAGGTTTTATTGAAGAAGAGGGTGACATTCAACAGTGCAGTTTGTTGGAGCGATAATTGAAACTTATCGTGCATATCCCATACAGTTTACCTGCCTGAAGTTTTCAAACTGTAGATTGGTCCCCTTTTGTTTAGTTTATGCATGTGCATGAGGACATACATGTGTGTGTGCGCTCAGGTGACCTGATACAATCATACATCCAAACATTTGCTATTCCACTAATGCAGGAGCAGGAAACAGAAAAACTGCTGGTCCATGGATGCAGTCATGAAATGTGTCTGAAAAGTTGGATTTGCAAGTGTTTTTTTGTGAAAGAAAGTGTGTTAATCCTCAAAATACTTTTTGTAGGAAAGCACTGAGTGTAAATGTAATTTTAATTTGTTTCCTGGAGACTTTGCAGGGAACGTTGAACTTTCTCCAGCATCATCCTCGGGTTGAAGTTTTTTTATTTTATAGCCCAGAACCAGCAGAAGGAATCCACTGTGGTTCTCTCTCTGTGTGTTTAATTTGAGATCGTTTTCTGTTTGTTTTGACCAAGTGTAGTTTTCTCTGAGGGAATCGCCTCTTTTTTTTGAGTCCTACAGTATCTGATCGCTGTTCACAGGCTGCAGTACTGCTACTTCCACAGTAACATGTTTATAGTCATTCTGTCTTTGTCCTGCTGACAGTCACAGTTTTCAGCAGAGACGACTGACTCTTTGCCACAGTGATGTTTGTTTGAACGTCTCCTCGGTTATAGAACTGAACACATGGCTGCCACTTGGGGGAGATGTTCTGTGCAAATAGAGCAAAAGAAAGAAAAAAGAAATTTACAGCCATGTTTGTAGAGGTATTATTTTTAGCAGAGCACAGAAAGAAAAAACAGAACAAACCAGGGAGGTCTGAGTGGAAAAGATGAAACACGACTTGGACTTTGGAGTCCAATGTTTGAGATGATTAATTATCACTGAATTTCATTCATCATTATTTTATTATTTTAATTAGTTTATCCATAGTGTTTCTTGAATAATTTTCCTATTAATGAAGCATTTGAAGGTTTGTTGCTAAGTCCTTGTTTGAAATGAACTCTAGATGCCCAATAAAAACAAACCTTCCCCAGTGGTTTTAACTGTGTTGCTGCTGCTGTGTTGGAGTCGGTGAATGTAAATCTGCTGTTTGTCAGACACATAATAGTTTAAAGAAAGTGACGCAAGTTCAGAGACGTTTCTCAGACGGCACCAAGACCACAGAGTTTAAATTATTTACATGGTGGCATTTTGAACACAAAACCTTTGACACAGTTCACAAGTTCTCAGTTATCAGTGTGATGCACTTCGACTTTATGATCGTACGTAGAGCTGCAATGATTAATTAACTGGTTGTCAGCTGTTCTTTCATTGAATACTTGACAAAATTGTCTGATTTTAGCTCCTAGAATTAGAATATTTTCTCTTTTCTTTCAAGACATATTTGTCATGTTGGGCTGTGGGAGACAGAGCAAATTTTTTCACCATTTTCTGACATTTTATACCAAACAATTATTGATTAATTGAGAAAATAATTAACACATTAATCAACAATGAAAAAAATCGATAGTTTAGGCCTTAATTGTGACAGAAATAGTCTTTTACTTGTTTATACTTTTCATTTTTTTTATCTTAGTTGATGAGGACATCATCTGTTCGTCCTCGGGTTCACTTTATTTATCACGTCTTTCATGGAACAGATATATATTTATTTTTTTAGGCAGAATTTTTCTTATTTATTAGAAATATGATCAGATATCATATCTATTGATGGAACACGGGAAATGCAACAAATGTCTACATTTGTTAAAAGGACACTTGAAATTTCAGATAAATCAGTTAATCAGCTGCCAGAAACTAGAGAGAGAAAAATGATTAAATTAGAAAAATGATTAAAGATCTCCTGAGATTTCTCAAAAACAAACACCAGCAGATTTAAGTACAAAGATTTTTTAATTTTTTAAAATTAGCTTTGTGACATTTTTGTCTCTGAGCTTATTTTTGACTTGATTCATGATGAAAATTAATCAGAATTTCCTGGGAGACATTTCACAGGACTCTTGTTTCTCAACATATTTTTCCTCCGACTGACCTTCTGTCGTGAAGGTCATAGAGGTGCTCAGGTGTATCCATGGCAACCGGTGACCTGCAGATCCATATATTGTGAATTACATTTATAGTCCTGTGAACCAGATTCTGGCATTCTGGGAGCAGGAATGTTGGGTTTCACCGAGGAGAGGGACATACGGAGACTTTAAGGGTTACAATTTACAGCAGCTTCCTTATTTGTTGTTTACTCAGCGAGGACGACCTGAAAGCCGAGAAGAAAAGAGGAAGAAGAGAGAAAAGCATGAAATAGGAGCTGAGGTCAGCGGCGCGTCTCTGCTGCCGTCGGCTTTAGAAATTTAACTACCGATTGTTCTCAGCATCAGCAAACACATCCAGCTTCATGTTTTAAATAGCTGCTAACTTCAAGGAATAACTCTAGAGGAAATGTAGGAAAATGCAGATTTTCTTCTTCATGGGGAGAAAAATGAGGCTGTTGATGCAAACCAGCTGCAGAAACATGCAGCAGGTTTTAGCTGTCGGCTGGATGCAGTCACAGCTTTCACAGCCACCATCTGCACATGTGTGTAAATTATACATTTGAGGTCAAGAATGACAGAAAAGTGCAGTGAATTTGTTCTGTCCAGAGGTGGAGCGCCCTCTTCTGGGGAGGACAGTGAATGAAGCAATGTTTAACATGTTTGATGTGTTCAACAGAGAATCACACGGTTTCTGTTTTATTAATTTATATTAAAGGGCCACAACTGATTGTTCTATCAAGTATTTCCTAAATTAGCATAATTGTTCGGTCTGTAAAATCTAAGAAAGTGATTAAAAATGTTGATATCTAATGTTTTGTGCACAAACCAAAGAAGGAATGAGGAAATTTGGGCTTTTCCCCCTTAAAAAGTTGCTCAGTGTCATTAATTGATTAATAAAATAGTTGCAATTGATTTAAATGTTGATAACTAATTTACCAATTGTTGCAGCACTGATACATAATTAGTGGCAGCCTGAGCAGAACAATGTTTATTTTTAGATTTATTGTTATTATTAAAAAAAGATAATAATGGAGATGAATGGATCACTTTGGTTTAGTGTTTATTATTTTGTGTTGCTTCATCTGCATTGAATATGTAATAAATTTAATCCAAGATTTTCTTTAAGGACTGCTGCACTGCAGACAGACCACAGGGGGGCAGAAGTTGTACAATATGAAATTGAGATGAAGCTCTGAGTGGACACACACACTCTCTCATTAGTCCGACAGATGTACCGTTAATATTAAAAGGCCTCCACAAACAGCAGCAGCAGATCTGCAGTCAGCTGTTTATTATAGACATTCATTGTTCCTTCAGTATATTACATTCAATTATACCAACGTGTCTGAGATTATAGAGTTTAGTTCTGTTCATCAGCATCATATATTGCACAACTTTATATCTAAAGTTACACAGAACCAAACATGTAAACATTACATGTAAAAGCAGATAATTTGAGTAAATTCTCACTAAGATTGTTACCATGATGCCTGCGATGAAAAATGTTTATTAGCAAAGATAATAACAATATTCTACTTTACAATATGTTTCTATTTCTCTGTTTCTTCTTCATTGGTGGTTCCGTGTTTAGCTCTGTCACCTCAAAACATCAAGTTTCTGGGTTTGAACCTGCAGGTCAACAAAAGCTTTTGTGGAGTTTAAGAGTTTTTATTTGTCTCATACAGCTGTCCCTCATTATTAGAATGACATTCTCAACCTGTATTTCTCTGCTGTGTATTTTAGCTTTTAAAAAAGTTATTTTACTTTAAGGTTAACTGAAACCCTTTCAGCTGCACTGAAGTTTAACATTCAGCTGGTTTGAATTAAACAACGCTTAACTTAACACTGCGCAGCATTCCCTCTCTGAATCTCCATAATTTCATTAAATTCCTTCTCTCTTCCACTGCTCAAGTTCAATCCAGTATATAAAATGACATTAATAGTGAATAAACTAACAACCAGCCATTGTATTTATTTATTACTGCATGTATTTGTAGTAAAACATGAGTTGAAACATCCTACTTTTGGATCTAGAACTGCACAAGCCGTTCATTTTCAGTCACCTGACGAGTTAAACTCCCCTTTTTATGTGAGGTTGAAGCGGAAAGTCTGAGTTAACAAAGAAAGTTGTTTATAATTTGCGATACCTGTTATCTGTGACTGAGGCTTTAGTTTTTGTTGAGCCGATTTACATGTAGAAACTTTGTTCAGGAAGATTTCTCAGTAGCTCAGAGGACAGGCTGCTTTTTACACAACCTTGTAAGGGAATGTCTGTCAATGCTTTCAGCAGAATTTAGAAACACAACACTTCCTAAACAGATATTTTGAGGCTGTGAGGTTGAACATTTGAGAGTGTATCAGTGTGTTTGTTTGTGGTCTTTCTGTTTCTAGGTGGAAGCTGAATTAGTGAGGATGACTCCTGCTCCTCTCATCTCTAAGCTCCTCACACATCTTTACCTGCACATGAGGAAAATCACTCCTGTAGAATGCAGGTATGTTTGTCATTATTATAAAAAGATGTTGCCTGGTGACCTGTCACAAACCCATTATACAGAGTCAGCCAAAATAATGTTTACACACATCAGGAAAAGAAAAACTTGCATAAATATTTCAATACCAAATTTATTCAGACATCACAAGATTAATAAAAGTTATCTTTGGCCTCTACAATTACAAGAGGTGCTCAAAGTGGTGGCCACTGGCTTCCAGACATTTCTGTTGTGTTGTAGACGTCACTTGTTGATGCTCCATTCATGAGGGTAGCGCCATCTGTTGGGAAAACATCGTACAACAGGACACAGAATTATCGTGATTTGATCAAACTTAGAAAGAGGAATCTATATGTATAGAAGTACTTATACAAATGAAATATTTATAAAAGTTTTTCTTTTCCTGATGTGTGTACATTATTTACTCTGAACTTAATGAGAACAAAACTGTCATTTAATTGTTGCTCTGAAAGCTTCTTTAGTGAAAACCAGCTGGTGTTCTGCTTTGAAACAAACTGCTGTTGAGGTCTGTGTTTTTAGGTTTAACCCCACAGTTTCTGAATAAACTGATAGTTTTTTTTTCCTGATCAATGTGGACGTTATAATTGATGGTGACATTTACTGATCATATAATCAACATGACAATATAACAGTCTAACATTCTGACCACCTGACTAATACTGTGTTGGTCCCTTTATGCTGCTAAAACTCCTCTGACCCAGTGGTTCATCAGAACCTCTGGGGATGTCCTGTGGATTCTGTGGATCCTGTGGGTTGCAGGGTGGGTCCTACCTAGACCAGGCTGATCCTGGACCATCCCACAGATGCTCAATCAGATCTGGATGTGGGGAGTGTGGAACCCAGGTGAACAGCTTAGCTCTGTCGTGTTCCTTGGACCACTCCTGAGCAGTTTGTTTGTCCTGCTGAGGGAGGCAGCTGGCATCAAGGACTGCTGTTGCCATGGAGACTAGGGGGTTGTTTGTCCTGCAGTGTTTAGGTGGTGGTACATGTCAAACATCCACATGAATGTCAAGGTTTCCCAGCAGAACGTTGCATTAGAACAAGATGATGGATGTTGTTCTCTTCAGCTGTCAGTGGTCAGAATGTTGTGGCTGATCGGTGGATCTGTCTGCCTTTACTCTGACATCCAGAGTTATACAAAAATGTAGTATGTGTGCAGTGCAGAAGAGGTTTACTTTATTGTATGCAGTTTTTTTTTTTTTTTTAAGGGAGAGCATTGTTTTTAATCCACCTGAAGAAGACCTAATCTTACCCTTCAAAGGATAGTTAATTGTTACTACGGCTTCCATAGTGGTCCCATCAGAGAAAATCATATCCATATACAGATTTTTATTAATTCCAGGGCTGGTTCAGTAAAGATTATAATAATAACTACATCAGATAATTCTTGGTCGCAATTGGAATTTTGCAGCCTGAGAGATGGTTGAGAAGGTTTGCAGTTCTTGTTTTAGTAAAATATGTTAAAATAGAAGATCTTTATTGTCATTGTACATGAAATTATCTGCAAACCAGCAAAGTGCATCAGTCTGAGGTATCTAAAAATAAATAAGTAAAGAAAAATGCTTCTAAAGCCAATAATAAACAGAATATTTTGAGGGAATATTCTAAAAAGGAAAGAAAAGCTCCGTTCTCACTCCTCTCAGGATAAACTGTCATTAAAATTGACTTTAAATTTAGCTTCAACATGAGATAAAAACATTTACTTTCATTACTGATGTTGTCAAGTTTTAATAAAGTTCATGCTACTTTTATAAAATGATGAAAGTGAATAAATTGTATTTCTGTGATCTGTGTTTGATTTCTGTCTTTTCTCCTGTCATCCAGATGTTCAGAGGGAGATGATGCCACATCTGGTCCAGCTGATGGAAGGTCTTGAAGTTCTCTGACTGGCCTCGACTGAAGATGGTCGTCTCACTGGATTTAAGGTTCAGAAGCTCAGTAACAAACTCTACCAATGAGCCAACAGGGAAGCTTTAGGTTTATTAAATGTTGCTATGAAGGTATCGCTGTTTTTCTTTGTGAATGCAATGTGCTCCAACTGAAACTTGAATTAGAACTTAGAAGTAAATCCTTCCATCTGAAAGGATTTAGTTGCATTAATAACCTCATAACATTATAATTTTTCTTCCAGTCTTGGTTGGAAATACAATCTCTGTATTGATTCAGGTAAAAACTGAACTTCACAGCATGTTGGAGCAAAACAACCAGATGAAAACTGTGATGGTGTTGGATTGTCAGACCGTAATGTTGCAGCTCAAAGCAGCTTTTCTATCTCAGTTCATTCTGACATTCAGCTATGAATCAACACAGCAGATGGTGATCCATGCTGTGGAAGTCTCACATCTCCTGATTTAATGGAGCTGCTTTGCACTTTTTACACTGTTTATTCACCAACACTTTATTTAATAAAAGTCCCATCTAGTTTTCATGAGGAATGTGATGTTTTAATTTCTCTGTGAATAACTGCAGTCTAATGCAACAGCTGGAGTTGTAACATCTGTCCTGATATTGATCATGAAGTATTGATCAGAATACTTATGGTCAGCAGTCATCCCTGAAGTTTTACATTAAAATCTTTACTTGTGTTGTTAACTTTGGTAAGAAGCAGAAATGTTAGCGTTGCCATGGATACATGAGTGTTAAATTCTGTCCATGTTTCCATTTTGGGAAATTCAGTCCAGTTCCAGAATGTGGAGGAATTTAGTCTCACAATCACAGACAACAAATATTATCTGAAAGTCATGTTATTGTTGTTTATCAGCACAATATAAAAAGATTAATGTTAGAAATATTCCAGTTAAGACTCTAAAATATCATGATTTATTTAAATTTACCTCAATAATATGAATGTTCAGGTTAAGATTGTACAGTGATATTTATTATGTAAGTTTAGCTGATTAAAGTTTATGACTCTGCACTAAAATATTATTTAAACTGACATCATTATTATAATATTTAGGGTCAGACCCTACAGTATTGAGATTAAGAAATCAAATATTCTATAAAATGTAAATACACTGAACTCATTTGGATATATTTAAGTGAGACTCTACAATATTGTTTGACACAAATCTATCTAAATCAAAATTTTAATAATTTTCACACCAAACATTTACTGATTTAAATATTAAAATCACTCCTTTCTAATCCTCTGCTGTACGTTTAAACCTGAGGCCTTAAATAGAAACACAAGGATCTGATTGAAGGAACTTCTGCAGAGTCCTGGTTCCAGAACATGATGATAGAATTATAGACAAACTTTAACAAAAGCTGCCTGAGAGTTTACAGGTTTTTATGTTGGATTTCTTCAGTAATTTAATGAGCATTATCAGCAATAATCAAGTGTTCATTTGATGAACTTGATTTCCTAAAACATACAGCATTGGAGCTCATATCTTTGGCAGCTGTAAAGTTTCTGCTCCTTCAAAGTTCACAACACAATGAATGAATTCCTAAAACACTCTCAGTGCTGGAGAGCGTTTGTGATGCTGAAGCAGTGATCAGTTTTTCTGTTTCTTCTCTGGAGATGCACAATGAGGGACATCTGCAGAGACTGAGAAAGAGTCTCACCACATCCTGACATGAGGAAAAAGACTTTATTGAAGACTACAATGAGAAAAACTATCAGACAGCAGACAACATGCATTCACGGTGAGCTCTGAACATTTGATCTGGAACAGGAATTCAATAACAGCAGCATGAGCTTCATTTCAGTCTGTAGCTGCTGAATTCATGGATGAATCATCTGGCACTAGAGAGGAAGACCATCAAACATCCACATCAGCTGATGGAGGTCCAAGAGTCTCACCAAACAAACAACCTACAGAGTGAAGACCTCAAATCTGATTGGACGGCCTCCTATTCAGCCACATGTGTGAACAAATGCCTCTAAGTTGATTTGTTTTCTAAAATAAATCTAGTTTGAGTCCTAATCTATGCCTGTGTGTTTGCTTCTTTACACCGCTGTTAACAGTTTAGGCTGTTAGATTGTTCCAGATAAGACAAGTACAAGATTCTTCAGAGCCGTTCTACCACAAGCCTGACAGGAAGAACTCCAACAGCTACTGAATGTTCCTGTGGTCCCCTCAAGGCTACAGGAGGAGCCCTACGAGGACAAGAAGGTCCACCTGATGGTGGCCAGTTGCTGTGGTTCAAAGCCAACACCAACTACGTGGACTTCTACTGGACCACACGGAGGCCTTCAAACCGGACCAACAAGTTCAGCGACTCCCCGACTAGTGGGTCTGAGGACGCCGCCAAGCCTCGGTCCAGCCGGCCTCCTGTCTGTGGGTGTTTGAGTGCTGAGAGGTTTATGGATGCATGTGAACGTTCTGTGTTGAAACAGCAGCTTTTGACTCAGTAACGCCAGGAAAAACCAAGAGCTCCTTTATTTGTGACTTCCACTAAAAAAACTGATGAAAATAAGTTTGCCAGGGTTCTGACCAATGTTCCCTGTAATTTTTCCTGAGTCTGAGCAAACACACAAACTCCCTGAGCGTCCCTTGGACCACTGTGAGCAACATCAGACATGTGCACTGTGGTCACACCAGCATCACATCCATTCAAGTTACATGGTTCATTAAAAGAATCAAATTACAGCATTTACATTTCTGTTAAAACACTTTGTCAACAGGAGCCAGTTGAAGGCTGCAGTGATTTTAGTGACACTACAATGTATGAGTGAAGTTATTGAATATTTGTCTCTCTTTACTGTTGCAGCGGTTTTGCAAATTGCAGATGGACCCTGTTCACTCCATAGACACCAATGTTATTCCTGTAGCTTGAAAGACAGCTACTTTTGATAAAACTGGGCTTGTAGCACATTGTCTGCCTTGCAACAATGGGAAAGAGGCAACGTTTGTGTTTTGACAACCTATATCTAATGAGTTATTGATGCTGGAAGTCCGAATGTGTGAATATCTTTCCAATTTTACTGAACTTGGGGCCACTACCACCTAAGGAGTGATATATTTAATTTTGAAAAAAACATTTAGCCATATTTAAAGCTTTAAGTGCTTTATTAACATGAAACTAAAAATTTTGTATTGTTTTATTATCACAGGTTCTGTCTGAAAAGAGGTGGCATCATTTTAAACAGTGAAATCAAACTAATAAAATGTAATGACCAACCAGTGAGCAATACTGGATTCTGTAAAAACATAAACAACTTTTTTAAAAATCTAAATCTTATCTTAACACAGTTAATGTATTAACTTTTTTATGTGTGTATGCATGTATTTATTTATTTAGTACTGTTAACATATCAGAGTTCTGAGTGAGTTTTTCTTAAGATAGGCAAAGGCCGTTTATTGATTACATATAGCCTCTTAAATGTTTATTAAAAACTAAAAAGCATTAAAAAAAAACAAAACAACTTAGGCATTTATTGAGTCACTAAAATACTGTAGAGTACAGACCACATCAGCATGATTCTAAGCATCCTCTGGTAAATTAACAACCAGATACTGATGTCTCTCACCATATGGACTTCAGGAGATGACTGGGGGATGATAAACTGTGACCTACTGGTTGGGTTCTCTCTGTTCTCATGTTTCTTACATGTTTGTCCTCTGACAGCCGGGTCCTAATGTTTTTTGAGCAACACACCATACTATGACGTTTTTACAATGATGGTTCTACTATGAAACCAGTTTGACATGTTCAGGTGTTCTTTGTGTGAAAACTCAGAGATTTCAGGTATCAGAAGGTGGTTTTCAACTTTCTTTGTTAACTTTCTGCTTCAACTTTAAACTAAATTTCCTTCACTAACCCAGCCCTCTGGACTTCCAGTAAGCTGTGTTCCTATTGGCTGTCCAGGTGGCTGCTTGGTGTTATCAGGAACACCTGAGCAGCTTGGTGTTATCAGGAACACCTGGGCAGCTCAGTGTCTTCCTGCTTTATTTAGCTGCAGACAAACATTTCCTCTGCTTCTCTTCACCACTGAACCGGGTTTGGCTCCATTGCTTTAGTCTGTTCTTTAGGCGTTGGCTTGCAGCTTCCAGCAGTAAAATCATCTTTAATGTGTTTCTTGGTGTGTTTTAGGGCTTTGTACTGGATAGTTGTCTTGGTAAATGTGGTTCTTTAGCCACAGTTAGCACATGGTGCTAATGTGTGCAGTGATTAGTGGATTTGGTACAGCTGAGTTGTGTCTTTATCTTGGCTGTAGTGAGTCTTTAGAGGTTTTTGGTCAGACACATTCTGTATTCTTGTTTGTGAAGCAACGTTGGTTGTCCAGAAGGTAAGAGTTCCTGTCCTGATTCTCTGTTCTCAGAGGTTCTCTGGTAGGCTGCAGGAGACTTTAGCGTTTGGGTTGTGCTAGTTTGGTTTTTGTACGGTTTCATTTGGACGACTATCTTGAGGCCCCTCCATGTGGTTTAGTGAGGTTTTCTGGAACAGTTCTACAAAGCAACCTGCAGCAGAAGAGACTTTGAGAGTTTTTAGGAAGTTTTGGAGACCAGACTTTAGAGCAGCAGAAACATTTGTCAGAAGTTTGAGCAGGAGAAGGTGAGCTTCAGAGTAGAAATGAGAAGGAAACCTTCTTGACCCGTGTGGTGAGGTCCTGTACCAAGAGTTTGAGCAGGTTGTGAAGAGTCTGTAGTTCTTTGGTCTGAAAGCACAAGAAGAGTTGACTCATTAAAGGAGAAAACAGGAGATATTGTTGGTTCTTCTGTCGCTCTGCAGTTTCAAGTTTCCTTAGACTGAATATCAAGTTTATATTTTAAATGATTTCCCATGTGAGCCCAAGAATACTTCAATAAACTCCCTCCATCCCCTGGACACGACACATTTTATTACCATGTTAAATTTTTATTTATTTATTTTTTTAATGTTTCTGAGTTTTAATCACAGTTTTAGCATAGTTTTTTCTCTTTGCTTGTTTAGTTTTGTCATCTGTGTAAAAGGTGCTAAACAAATAAAGTTGAATTGATAAACTGAATAACTGACTAACTCATGATTGTGACAACAGAAGTATTTTCACTGTGATTTAAGGGGTTATTTCATTTTTAAGGTTGGGGTTAAAATCTTGACAGAAAAAGAAGATTAAAGAAATAAACTACATAACAAAAAGCAATTAAATCAAAGGAAAAAAATTAATACAATAAAACTTTTAAAAAGTTTTATTAAAAAGATTTAAGAAATTTAAGATGTAATTTTCTAATTAAACATTTAATTTTTTAATTGAATGTTTTGTCTTTTTAAAGGTTTAATAATCTAATTAAATGTTTTGCATTTTTTGAAATGTTTAATATTCTTCTTGTTTAATTGTATTTTTTAAATGTTTGATTATTGAAAATATTTTATCTGTAATTTTTAATATTTGTATTTTAAAAATTTTGTTTAATTTCATAATGACATGTATTGTATCTTGTTGAATTATCTCATTCAATATTTTGTCTGTTTAATATAATTTAATTGTATTTAACGTTTAACTCTATTAAACAAATATTAAAAATTACAGATAAAACATTTTCCATAATTAAACATTTAAAAAATACAATTAAACAAGAAGAATATTAAACATTTTAAAAAATGCAAAACATTTAATTAGATTATTAAACCTTTAAAAAGACAAAACATTTAATTAAAAAATTAAATGTTTAATTAGAAAATTACATCTTAAAGACAATAAAACTAAACATTTAAAAAGAAAAACAAAGATTTAATCGAAACATTAAATATTGGGAAAGGAAAAAAATACTCAAACAAGCCGATAAAACATTTGAAAAAACAAATAAACATTAAAAAGACAAAACATTTGGAAATCAAATCAGACATTAGAAAAGAATAAAAGGTGAGAAAAGAGCAAAACTAAATGTTTAAGAAGAATCAAACTAAAGACAAAACATTTGAAAAGACACCAGTTAGATTTTAGAAGATCAAATTAAACAGAAGAGACAATAAAACGATCAAAAAGAGCAAAAACAGATAAAAGTCTTAAAGCATTTTCTAGTCTGAAACGAAAACATCAAGTTGTTTCTTCAAACATTTCCTCTTTCTATGTTCTTGGTTTGATTGTGGACAGATTTACTAAGAACTCATTTCAGAAAACTGCTTTCCAGATAAAGTCTACTAGTAGTTGAAGGCATTTATCAAACTAATGTTACCTTCTGATCTCCACAAACTTTACTGTTCAGTGAAGAGAATCAAAGTTTGTTGAGGATTTCTAAACAACCCACAGGTGAGGTCTGAGAAGAACTCAGATGGATGGTCTAAATGTGAAATCAAGACTCATGGTCACAAGTTCTAAGGCTTCTTTTAACCAGAAAGTTCAAACTAACAGAGAAGTACTGAGAAACTTTTAAAATTTCAGTCCTCAGACTGTCTGAAGGTTCAAACTAACAGAGAACTACTCAGGAACTTAGAAGATATCAGTCCTTGGGCTGTCTGAAAGTTAAATCTAACAGAGAACTACTGTGGGACTGAGAAAATTTCAGCCCTCAGACTGTCTGAAGGTTCAAACTAACAGAGAAGTACTCAGGAACTTGGAAGATATCAGTCCTTGGACTGTCTGAAAGTTCAATCTAACAGAGAACTACTGTGGGACTTAGAAAATTTCAGCCCTCAGACTGTGTGAAAGCTCAGGTCCTGAGGACTCGGGAGGTGTGGAGGCTTTGGAAAGTCTTGGAACCGAGGGTTCCACCCTCCAGCACAAAGGCTGAAGTCCAACCTCCTGAGAAAAACGGTCGAGTCGAGACTCGAGTTAAAAAAAAACTCGAAAACGAGAAAAAATAGATGATAAATGCGCAAAAAAAAGAAGAATTAGTATCTGAGCGAGTAGCTCAGGAGGATAAGAAGAGGACTACCAACTGGAAGGTTGCAGGTTCAAGACCCACCACCGGCAATTTTCTTTCTTTGTCTTTGTCAGGATTTTGATAAAATTTAAGAAGGGTCTGGTCTTGAACCAGCGACCTGCAGCTCCACAGGCAAATCCTTAACTCACTGAGCTACAGATCAGATGAAAAGAAATAAATTCGTCGTCCCTTTGGCATCGTAGTTCCTGAAGTGACCACATGGGCAGAGCCAAGGCGGAGTCTGGGTGGAGTCAGGGCAGAGAGTAGGCGGGGAGGTGGGTGGCAGCCTCCCCCCTCTACTCCCCCACCTTCCCCCACCACCCACCACACCTTCCCCCGCCTGACGAGTTCTTCGAGTCTCCACGAGTTCTTCGAGTCTCCACGGGATTTCCCGGGTTTCTGGAGTTTCCACCAGGACGGAGGCAGAACAAGTTGTCATGAAGAGGTGTTAAAGTCAGCCACGATGGACTGACTTTTTACAGTGACTAGAAGGAAGACCACTAGGAGAGCAGGTCTTTAACCACCATCCATAAAATCCATGGAGTCGACTCCAGAGAAATGAAAGAAGGTCAACTTTTATCAACCTCCATCCAGATGTTCAACTTGATATCTTTACTTTGACATTTTTAGCACCACAAACCTTTAGTATCACACTTTATTATCATTTATTAGGACTTTAATGGAATCCACCAGCAGGTTTAGTTTTTGTTGACAAACTTTATTCTTGTCATCGTGGGACTGCAGTATTTAAAACTGTTCCTTCTATTTGACCTCATGTTTGATAGTTTTAGTGGAGAAAGTTATTTTAGTTGTCGATTAGTCTCTTAAAAACCAAGTAATAAATTGGATTAGTCAAGAGGTTTAAATTTCTTACTTTGTCATATTTTAAAAATGACAAAAAATATAAAAATAAAGTGTCTTCAGACAATTTGACCTGTATTTGGCATTATATAAATAAAATTGAATTCAAATTGTATGTATCTTGTAATGTTGGAGTAATTCAGCCATATATGCTGGAAAACACATTTTCTTTGTCCATTAATCTGTTGACTGTTTTCTCCACTAATTCATTTCTTGTTTTGGTTTATAAAATGTCAAACCCAAATATATTCAGTTTACTGTCATAAAAACCAAAAAGATTTGCATTCATGATGCAGGAATCAGGCAGTTTTCACTTTTTATCTTAGTTTAGTCAGAAAGATAGTTGATAATGTGTGAATTGTTGCAGCTTGTGAGCCGTAGAAGGTTTTAATCTTTGGGGCCGAGTGTCAAAAAACATTTAGAAACCAACATCAACAAAACACTCAAAGATTTGAACATCATTAAAGGGAAATTCAACTTTTGCATGACAATGTCTAATTAAAGGACATTTATTTCCAACGTAAATGTGTGATATTCATCCTCTGGAGCTTTCTCTTCACATCGTCTTCCACCTGGACTGGTTTGGTCCAAACATTTGAAAAACTGCACTTTACCATCAATGAATGACACTGAAGTTTAATCGCTACATAAACGAGACTGAGTCTGGATGTGCTGCTCTGTCATTAACTCCTAAGTTTAGGGAAAGTTCAAACAAAAGAGGACAATTTAGATTAAACTTGAGAATGAGCTTATTTTGAACAAACATCTCAGACTTTCTGAGCTTCAGCACCTACAGCATGATATTTTAACAACAAGCAAATCAAGAGATCCAGAAGTTGGAGAGAGTTAGCTTTAGCTGAGCCAAAGAACATGTGGGACGCTAACCGAGCAAACATTTCAGACTTTTCTCTGTGAATTCAGAGAAATAATTTACTATTTAATGACAGCTACACATCTTAACTCAGTCTCATGAAAACAGACTCTAATTCAGTGTCATCCATCCATATTAAAGTGCAGTTACCCAAAATGTTTGCTGCATGAGCTCCAACAAAACCTGTCCAGGTAGAAGGCCACTTTGACAAACAGGAAGTGGACGATTCCAAGCAGATTTATAGAAGGGGGAACCGGACTGTACTAAGTGTGGTCGAGTATAGAGGGGTGTTTTGTGGGTTTTTAAGGCTGATAATGATTATTAGTGAGACATTTGGAGTCGATATTCATTTGCAGTAAATGAAAGTATGTAAAATCTTGGAGTTAAACTTTGAGGAACACAAACTCTAACAGAAAACTTTGTTGATACGTTTTTGTTTTGTTTACAGATGTTAAGTTAAAGGAGTTTTATTCGTGACGTATAACCAATCAAATCACTCCAGAAGACAGAGCCACCACAGGTAGATAAAGGTTCGGAGCCAAAGTAGCGCCATTTTTAAATTGATTTATTACCGTAAATCAGTAAAAAATAAAGTACTGATAATCAGTAAATCAGTCTGCCCACAACTACTACAATTCTACAATGTATGTCTCTTTCCTTTGACTTGTTATTTGTACAATATACGATGTATTTGATGGTGTTTTTTCATACCAAAGGCTGTACTATGATGTTTTCTAAGAGACATACGATGCTACTCTGCTTGTTCTGGCTCTGGGCTGCTGCACTCCTCCTCTGTTGTTTTCTGGATTGTACTCAGCTGCATGCCTTCGTCCACCCGGCCTCCGTTGACTCGTCCCGCCTGCCGTCTCTGGAGCTGAAGCTGGATTGGAACAGACCAAAGTACAGTCCAGTCACGATGCCAGCTGCCTCTCAAAAGGCTCCTTCATCTGGCGGAACTTCTTCTGAGGGGAAGCTGAGCTGGCCCGGCAGAACTTTGGAGATGTGTTCCAGTGGCTGGTGGATGTGTGGGGAGATAGAGAGGGACCTTTGAATTGTTCAGAAAGGAAAACAGGAAACCCATTGGTAGTTTTAGTTTAGGGTGCTACTGCGGTGTGTTTTTGGATTTAAAAGGTGAACAGGAAGAGTTTTTTTTCGTATTGATTATCTTTTACTTTGTTCCTGGTTGGAAAGCCCATCAATGTCAACATGAAGTTCACTTTTAGTTCTGTTTATTTATTTTTTTTTACAAACACCCATTTGCTTTTAACCCCCTCACATGTTGTGTTGTTGTAAACTTCCTCTTTCAAATAAATACTCGTCTAACCCTCTGGAAACCAGCGTTTGGACCGTTTTTCTGTTGCTCCTCACCTACTTCAGACAGCCGGGACAAAACAACGTTTTGTGGACCAAAGGCTATACTATGACGTTTTTAGAGCGACATGCTATATTATGAAGTTTTTAGAGCGACATGCTAAACGATATTGTTCTTTGGACAACATGCTAAACTATGACGTGTTTTGAGCCACATGCTATACCATGATGTTTTTTGGGCGACATGGTATATGATGAAGTTTTTAGAGCGACATGCTAAACTATGATGTTTTTAGAGCGACATGCTATACTATGACGTTTTTGGAGCCACATCCTATACTATGACATTTTCAGAGTGACATGCTATACTATGATGTTTTTAGAGCAACATGCTATACTATGACATTTTTTGGACGACATGTTATACTCTGACATTTTTAGAGCGACATGCTATACTATGACGTTTTTAAGAGCGACATGCTATACTATGACATTTTTTGAGCCACATCCTATGACATTTTCAGAGTGACATGCTATACTATGATGTTTTTAGAGCAACATGCTATATTGTGACGTTTTTAGAGCAACATGCTATACTATGACGTTTTTAGAGCGACATGCTATACTATGATATTTTTAGAGCGACATGCTATACGATGATGTTTTTAGAGCGACATGCTATACTATGACGTTTCAAGAGCGACGTGCTATACAATGACGTTTTTTGGACAACATGCTATACTCTGATGTTTTTTGGGTGACATGCTATAATATGACGTTTTTTGAGCGACATGCGATACTATGACGTTTTTAGAGCGACATGCTATACTATGACGTTTTTAAGAGCGACATGCTATAGTATGACGTTTTTAGAGCGACATGCTACACCATGACGTTTTTTGGGTGACATGCTAAACTATGTCGTTTTTTGAGCAACATGCTATACTATGATATTTTTAGAGCGACATGCTATACGATGACGTTTCAAGAGCGACATGTTATACGATATTTTTGCACAACATGCTATACTATGACGTTTTTTGGTTGACATGCTATGTCGTTTTTTGAGCAACATGCTATACTATGATATTTTTAGAGCGACATGCTATACGATGACGTTTCAAGAGCGACATGTTATACGATGATATTTTTGCACAACATGCTATACTATGACGTTTTTTGGTTGACATGCTATGCTATGATGTCTTTAGAGCGACATGCTATACTATGACATTTCAAGAGCGACATGCTATATGATGACGTTTTTTGGACGACATGCTATACAATGACGTTTGTTGAGCGACATGCTATACTATGACATTTTTAGAGTGACATGCTACAATATGACGTTTTTTGAGCCACATGCTATACTATGACGTTTTTTGGGCAGACATGCTATACTATGACGTTTTTTGGGCGACATGCTATGCTATGATGTTTTTAGAGCGACATGCTAAACTATGATGTTTGTTCGACCAAAGGCTATAGTATGACGTTTTTGGAGCGACATGGTATACTATGATGTTTTTAGAGCGACATGCTATAACATGACATTTTTAGAGAGACATGCTACACTATGACGTTTTTAGACCAAAGGCTATACTATGACGTTTTTAGACCAAAGGGTATACTCTGACATTTTTTGGACGACATGCCATACTGTGACAATTTTAAAGAGACATGCTATACTATGACGTTTTTTGGACCAAAGGCTATACAATGACATTTTTAGAGCGACATGCTATACAATGACATTTTTTGAGCGACATGCTATACAATGACGTTTTTGAGCGGCATGCTATACTATGATGTTTTTAGAGCGACATGCTATACTATGACCTTTTTTAGAGTGACATGCTATGCTATGATATTTTGTTGAACGACATGCCAAACTATGACGTTTGTTGGACCAAAAGCTATACTATGACATTTTTTGAGCGACATGCTATACAATGACGTTTTTAGAGTGACATGCTATACTATGACAATTTTAGAGTGACATGCTATACTATGACGTTTTTTGGGTGACATGCTATACGATGACGTTTTTAGAGCGACATGCTATACTATAATGTTTTTAGAGCGACATGCTATACCATGATGTTTTTTGAACGACATGCTATACTATGACATTTTTTGGGTGACATGCTATAATATGACGTTTTTAGAGCGACATGCTGTACTATGATGTTTTTGGAGCGACATGCTATACTATGACATTTTTGGAGCGACATGCTATACTATTACGTTTTGTGGACCAAAGGCCATACTATGACGTTTTTAGAGCGACATGCTATACTATGACGTTTGTTGGGCGACACTCTATACTATAGGCTTTTTAAATTGACATATTACTATGACGTTTTTTTTTTGTTTTAGTTTTTTTTTTTTGTTTTTTAGCAACATATAAGAATTTGAACAGTTTTAAAAATTACTATACTTTCACTTGTGCAATGAAATATTATTCTATGGCATTTTTTAGACGACATATACTATGATGTTTTCTTGAAAAACATACTATTTTGACAATATACTGCACTATGACATTTTTTGAACCACATATCATACATGACAATTTTAGGCAACATCCTGTCATTTTGCACTTTTTGAACCACATAATAATCAGTTGGGTTTTTCTGCCGACATGCTATAATATGAACTACAGGCCATACTATGTTATTCTTAAAAAGTATACTATACTTTGACATTTTCTGAACTACATCCTGTACTATGGCGTTATACACAGAGTGCTTTGGTTACATGTTGATGTATACAGTAATCTAGATTTTTTTCTGTTTTGTTTTTTGACGGGATTACCGCAGACCTGACCATGAACACCGTTGACACCCACCTGAGGGAGACGCTGCCTAAGATCTCAAGGCTGCTTGGTCGTGGTCTTTCTGGTCCTGCTCCAGAACGCCTTCATCAACTACGTCTTCTTTTGAAGAGGCCGTCAGATGCTGCAATCTCTGACCTTAAGCAGGAATTGCTACTTTCACTCTGTAACGAGACAGCGGTTATTTTAAAGACCCAGCTCCTGGCGGCTTTGAGTGAAAGTTTAACACCCATCAAAACGGAACTACAGACAGTTAAATCTGAGCTGTCGGTCAGTATTTCAAACCCGGCTGCCCTAAAGCACGCTGTGGGTGAAAAGGAAACTTCACCGACATCATCGTCACACTCCAAAGCAGAGCACCTGTCTGCTGAACTTTTAAAAGTGGACAATAAATGTGAAGAATGTGAGCAGCAGCAGACTGTGAGCAGCGGAACAGATGTGATCAGAAAGAAGTCATTTTCTTTTTTCTTTTCTTTCTGGTTGACTTGATGCTGTCAGATGCAGATGTTGGAGCTGATTCTGATCTTTCAGGACAAAAAAGCTGCTTTTCCTTCACAGACTTTTCAGGAAATTATTCTCTCAGGTTTTCTCTGCTATTTATATTTTTATTATCTGTGATTATTTCATTATTTCTTTATTGTAAAAATAAAGTTTGAGGCATAAAGACTCATTTAGTTATTTTAATCCTGAAATCTTTGATGTAGCAGAACTAAACTTCCATTTTCCTTCTTGTACTTCTGATACTAGAACTAAACGTATCTTCAACATGGATCATCTGCTTTTAATGAATCAGCAGCAACATCACAACAACAAATGAGACAATTTTCAACAAATTAATGAAACTGATGTCATTTAAAACTATCAGAGTCTGTTTTAGTGTCAAATTAAAGCTGATTACTGACAACTAGAACATTAACGTTACTGTTTTAATCACATTTAAGTTTCCTGAACGTTACATTAATGTCAACCAGCCACAGTTTTATGAACTTAATGAACCACATTACAGAAACACAACACACTTCAGCTGTTTACATGAAACTCAACACATTAGCTTGATGCTACGTTAGCTTTAACCAGGCTACGACTGAGCAGCTAGCTCGGTTAGCATCGCTAACATTAAAGCTAATATTTACTATGCTAACTTTCTTCTCTGGTCAACACACACTGAAATAAACTCCACCAACATCCGGAGTGCATGGCGCACATTACATCTGACACTAAAGCTGCATATAAAGTGCATTAAAAGCGGCACCGATACAAAAATAAACATTTACTTACCGACCTATCAGAGTCCTTTCAGTGTCTGCTGGTAGAATCAGCCGAAGGTAGAAAACTTTATTACTTTGTTAAAACAAGCCAACGGGCTGGAAAACTGTCTGTGGAAAATGTTCTGCTGCTCCACCGATAAATAAACCAACAGTTATTATATCAGAATTAATCCAAACGAGGAGAACAGAGTCTCTGCTGCCTCCTCCATAGGACCTGTCAATCATTCCGAACCGGACTGTCAATCAAGTAGTCCCGCCCCCTGGCTTCGCAAAACTTTAACGCTCTATAAAAAAAATCAATATTGATTTATTTTAAGATCGGCCACCTGATCTCTCATTTTGACCATGAAAACTAACGAAAAAAAATGTATGTACAGTCTATGCACCGTACTCAGTTTGGCTCCATACTTGCTGATGACCACTTCCGGTCTCAGAAAATGAAAAAATGGACCTTTTTTCGTTTCTGTCTCTTACTGATTTTACTTTCTTGTTATTCTAAATCTAAAACAAAAATCAAAGCATTTAAAAAAAATCGTATATCCCTTTTTGATCATGAAGAGGAAAAACGCCTTGTATTTCAATTTTAATTTTTGTATTTTAAGACGAAAATCAAATAACCACTTGTTTTTTGTTTTTCAATACCCGTTTCAGAACGGAAAATCCGATTACCAGATCCGTACACGGACCGTGGTCGATGTCTGGTGTGTGTGTGTGGGCTGTGTGTCTGAATGTTTTTGTACAAAAAAAAATAAAAAAATGTTCGACTGAAATGAGTGAGAGCTCGTATCTGTGCAGGCTACAGCCGAAAACTACAGTTGTAGTTGTCGGCTGAAAAACTACAACTCCCGGCAACAACGTCACTTCCTGTTGATGGGGACGGGAGCCTCTCGTGTATGGATACATAAGAATCATGTGACAGGTCATGGCCACAACGTGATCACGCTTATTTCAACATAAGAAGTCCTCCAAATACTGGTCTGGTTTATAAAGAGTTTTGTAGTGTGCGCTTTATTGTGTATTTTTACAGACCCATCACTGCAACGAAAAAGCACCCTGAGACCTGGTGAATGTGTGAAATGTTAGTGTAACTCCCCAGATTTTATATGCAAAAAGAATTATCGATCTATCTCATCTGGTTTAAAATCTACAGCCAATCAAAAATCAATATGCAAGACGTAGCACCGGCGATACGCTGGGTTCCAAAGGGTTAAAAGCTCATCTGTGTGAGTTAATTCAGAGAAGCCCAATTACTTTGTTTAGTTTCTGCTGAATGGGACAGAATCAACCTGAAATTTTTGTGTAACTGAACTTATCTGATCTGGTTAAACACAGTAAATCCTTTTGTTCCCTCAACCTTTCCTAAAGCTCCATTAGATCACGTCAGAGCCATAAAGCTGCAACTGAAGCTCCAGCTAATTTGACAGCAGCGGAACAGCAGGAAATACTGCAGCAGAGAATTCACAGGTTAATGACATGTTGAGGTTCATATCCGAAAACAAACAGTTTTAGAGACTGGAAATGATTTAAACAGAGATAAGCAACATTGGTGGTGTATTTGTACCTGTGATTATCATTGTTATTATTGAATTTCTATCTAATCAGAGGCAGCCATCTCTAAATGACAATCACAGTAAGAAGAGTCTCTGTCCTTTTTATCCATCTTCCCAAAGGCAATTACAGCAACATGTTCCAGATTCAGTCTAAAATAAAGCTGTAATTCAACAAAAGAATAAACCCTCCTCCCCGAAAACAAGTGTAGCACATCTCCTCCTTCTGTATTCGTTTAAATAATAGAAATATAAAAGAAGAAGATAATACTATTTCTATATTTGCTGTTTGTAATTAACTGTGTCACTATTTGTCAGTCT
This sequence comes from Amphiprion ocellaris, assembly GCF_022539595.1. Lineage (NCBI taxonomy): Eukaryota > Metazoa > Chordata > Actinopteri > Pomacentridae > Amphiprion > Amphiprion ocellaris. The sequence goes on from NC_072774.1 coordinate 23,858,351, forward strand.
ATTACTAATATAATTCATACAATTTTATTATCTACATGATGGCATTTTGAACATAAAATTTTACACAGTTCACATCTTCTGTGACTTTATGATCATCACTAGAGCTGCAATAATTAATCAGTCAATTGTCAGCTATTATTTTAATTTCCAGTTGTTTTCATATTTGATTAATTGGTTTGTTTTTAGGAACAGAAATTGTAACTTCTCTGATTTCAGCTTTAAATATGGATATTTTCTGGTTTCTTTCCTCTGTGACAATGAACTGAACATCTTTAGACATTTGAAGAAACACTGATCCATATTTTTCAACGGTTTTCTGACATTTTATACCAAACTGATTAATCAAGTCAGCAGATTATGTAATGAAAATAATCAATTGTTTTGGTCTTAATTCTAACAGAAGTAGTCATTTACTTTATTATTGTAGTTGCTAGGACATTATCTATCTATCTATCTATCTATCTATCTATCTATCTATCTATCTATCTATCTATCTATCTATCTATCTATCTATCTATCTATCTATCTATCTATCTATCTATCTATCTATCTATCTATCTATCTTATTAATCTATCTAGCTAATCTACTTAAATAGAAGAATTGGGCTTATTTATTAGATTTATTATCAGATATTATAGTGATCGGAGGAGTACGATTAAATTTTCATGTATCCTGCCAGGCAACATTTTAAGCCAGTGCATGTGTGTGTTTGCTTGAAATGGGAAGCTGTTTGCTGAACAGATACTCTGCTCACGCAAACAGTCAGACGATCAGAACTGGACTGAACATTCATTCAAGATGGATCTATGAACTGAACAAGAAGCAGCCATGTGAAGTCTCCTCTTCTGTTTGTGGTGGAGCCTAGAGCCTGTTTAATGAACACACGGACAGAGATGATATCGGTGTGGAGTCAGTAAAGCTTTTAGGTCCATTAGGTCCTGCAGAGGCCGCAGGGTTTTAGTTTTCCATTTGCTCAACAGCGTCGGTTTTCCTTCCGTGGCTCCTTCTTAACAAACAGAGACTCGCCCAGTCAGATGGTCGGTCGCTGTGACCTGTAACACCGAGTTTCTGGTGGAAGTGTTCAATTTCAGTGTCAAAGCCTGAGAGAACTTATGGTTCTCTAAAAACAAAACAAAAAACCAAACAACACTATTTCCAGACTTTCTGGATTAAAAAAAAAAGTTCTTGCTGCTGTTATATTTTTACTCACTGTGGCCTCATTTTAACTCCTGATGAAAGAAGTAGAGAAAATAAAAATATCTGTAGCTATAATGCCATAAATTATTAAAAAACTGAAAAATTTCACAATTTCTTAATTTGATTTAAAAAAAAAAAAAATCACATCCATTTGATGTCCTACATTTTCCAAAGTGACCCAAGGTTTAATCAGCTCTGAAACAGATGGAGGCTTCACATGCTGTATTGATGATATTTTACTATTTTATTTTTAATTGTCACCTTTATGTTTCCATGAACACTGCCTGCACTTCTGCCCAGTTCAGCCCAACAGTCCTTTTATTTTTATTACTGCTGGTTGCAGCTGACTCACTTGTGGCTACTTGGTTGTGACAAGCTTTTCGGTTTTTTACAGAACTGGCTAATTTATTGTCCTTAATATTTTACTGCAATATGTAGAATGAACTGATTTTGCTAAAACAGAATGATCAGAATTTCAAGCTTAAATGTTGTTTATCTGTGTGACTGAATGGCACAACACAAAGGATTAGTTTGAGGATTGCTGGAAAGTCAAAAATCTGACCATTCTTTTTGTTCCCAACACCTTCTGAGATGTTTTGTGTTGTTTTTTTTCCCTTAAACTGTCACTAGTTTACATGATTAGGAGCAGTGTTTTTTATGAAATCATTCAGGTAAAACCATAAAATCCTGTGATATTATATTGTAGCTCCTCCTGCTGCCTTTGACTGCACAGAAACAATTAAACATTAGAATTAATCTTTTGCATTTGGTTAATGTTTTGGACAACATGATGAAACAGACAAAATCATTCCAAAGGTTACGCAGCTTTTACCTTTGAATTATTTACATTTAGAATGATTTAAAATGTCCACAGAATAATGGATGATGCAGTAAATATCAGCTTAAAACATTTGTAAGATTAAATGACAGGAGAAAAGGATCAACAACATGCCATCACTGTTTATTTTCTGAACTGAATTTTATATTAAAAACACACAAAGCAGCATCCTGCACTTTGATTCAGAGAAACATGCAGGAGGCCAGATGTTACTAAGTCAGTGTGCTCCAGGTTCAAACATCTTGTTTTTAGACGTTTTTCTGAGCAGCACACAGACGAATACACCTCACAGCACAGACCATTTAAACCAATAAACACTCACATCTTATTCTTTAATTCTGGCCCTTAAACATGCACAAGAAACTCTTCTCAGCTAATTTAATTTCTTTCCTCACATAGTGTCAGACTGAGTTTTTATCTTCTTCAGGATCCAGACAAACGTTATGAACATTGACCTTAAATGACCCAGGAATCAGACAGATCTGGACCAGAACATCAGGATGGTTATAATCCAGGTCTAAGGTGTGGGTTTGACTCCCAGACACAGAGCCAGCTCGTTCTTCTGGATCTTTCCGTCCTTATTGGCGTCGCAGTGACGCAACATAACGACTCGGAATTTGTCCAGATCAGGACCCGTGATGTTGGGCTGCAGAGGGAAAGTCATTTAGAGGGAAATGTGGCGTTAACAACATGCAAACAGCACCAAGGCTTTTAATGAAGCTGTTTTTGTCCATTAGGGTCCAGTTTAATGACTCAGCAGTTGGAGATCAACAGGAGGACAGAGTTTGTCCTCACAGGTCAGAGTTTTACACTTTTTAGCTAAAATATCTACACCTAAACAACAAAAAACCTTTTCTTTAACATGAATTCTGTCTGATTTTTGTCCTTGAACAAAACATGCTGCCATATTGTGCCTGGAATTCATAATTCCTAAATTTAAGGTGATGCTGCTCGTGATACATCGCAGGAGTTAAGCAATATGTTTTATTTTAAGGTCTGATACTGATCCTCACAATCAAAGAGGCTGATAACTGATATTTGGGACCAATATAGATTTGCATGTTTTACATAATTCTAATACAAAGAGATATTTTAAATATTTCTCCTTCAGTGGTGATAATTTATTTTTCGCAACGTGTAGCCAATCAGATTGTGACATTGAGAAACGAAGCTGCATTGGAGCCATTAACCCTTAAAAGCACCTTCTTAAAATTTTAAAAATTATTTTTATTCTAGAAGATCCAGAGCTTCAAATGAACTCTTTACATCGGTTGCACTGCTGTAAATATTTCACTGTGAGTAAAACATTTGACCTTTTTAGTCAGGTTCAACACACATTTTTATTTCATTGTAATATATTTCTCATTATAGGTAAACTGCAACATTCTGGGTTAAAACACTGTCTGACCATCATGATTCATGTTCAGTAAAACACACAGACTCTTACCCTGACCAGCTCCATCATGTCTTTGACAAAACCGTCCACCTCAGGACCCTCCAGAGCTCCAGTTTTACTCTGAATAAGAAAAAAGAAATGTGATTTTTTTTTTTAGTGTAACATTGTTCAAATATACTAAACAAAAATTAACAGAAGCACCTCTGTTTAGTGCAATTTGAGAGTCACATTTCTGGATAAATATGATGCTTTGGTCTGAAAATCTGACTACAAATACACATAAAATTAAAATGAGGCCAAATGAGGTGTTTTGTGTTGAGACAAAGGCTCTTTAATTTTAAAATCTGTAACTTTTGACATATTTTCACTTGCTAAGATCAGAAGACGATGTGTGAAAATGTGTTATTAATACAGAATTTGTAAAACTTGACAAAAAGCTTCTTGCTGTGCTGATAACTGATTTTTTTTTTTTTTTCAGTCAAGGTGAAAAATCCCATCAAAATATTTTAATTTTGCTGCAATTTCAATTACAGTAAAAGTTCAATACTAAACTATAAAATTCTCACAAAGCAAATCTCAAAATGAAAATAAGTTCCAGGCAGCAGAAAAGCTTTCAGGTGGATCATTTGTTCTTATTTCTTCTGGAGAACATCATAAACTGATGGTACAGAACAGAAGAAGCTCATCAGTGAGTCCTCCAGAGCTGCAGCATTAATCAGGATGACGGTTAATTCTTCAGCCTGAACTGTGACTCGACTACATGACGGCCGTTTTATTTCATTACAGAGATAACAGCAGCTAATTGGACTCACTGTGGCTGAACTCAGACCTCTTATTTACAGCAATCTATATGCAAATCTGAGAATATTTTCAATCTGCAGTGAAAAATATTAGTGGAGGTGATTTCTGTGTGTTTTTGATAAGAAATCTGGAATCGAATAAATTAAAAATATTCTCTTGATGCTCTTTTTTCTTTTTCACAATCTGGTAAAGTCACAAAATGGTAAAACTTAAGTTACATAGTACTTTTTTGTGTGTTTCCTACAGCACAGATATCCTCTCTAATAGTTACTTTTCTTGTGTTCTACTTTGAGCTCTGTATATTTTACATTCTTTGGCATTAATCCTAGTATCGCTCTAGTATCTGTGAACAAAGACGCAGACATTATCTTAATAGTTACTGCTGATGTTAGTTTTAACTAGAATCCTGCATTTTCCTCTTATTTAGTGCAAACACAACTCAGCCACATAGTCTTCTGAAAGTTCTACTTTTGCTCACGACTGGATTTGAACCAAAAACCTCCTGCATACTGAAGTGAAGTTCTGTTCGTAGAACATGACAACTCCCCCTTTTTATCGAATAATAAGTGTGTTTGCATTAAGAATAAAGCATTTAAGTTGAGTTGCTGTTTTTATGCTCCCAACATAAAGCAAGATTTTGCAAGTTGAAGAATTAACAGTGAGTTTTCCATCAGTCCAGGCTTAAATAGAAAATTTGAAAGGTCATTTGAGTTAGATATTAACATTTGTGAGAAAAAAAAGACCTATGTGGATACATGTTATTGCCAACTGGCAGCTTATGGAGACACATTTGTGCAATTTTGAGCAGACTGGAAATTTATATTCTGCTCTCCACACTAGCTGGTTATATGAGTCTGATTAAGTCTACAAAAAACAGAAAAAGATTTGAGAGAAGAAATCTCCAAAACTAAATATTACTACAAAACGAAAAGTAAAGCATTAAAAGATCAAAGCTTTGGGATTTTAAGGCTTTAATGGCCTCTGTAGATGTATGTATGTTAGGATCCCATTCATTTTTTGATAAATATAATACTGTAAAATCAGCCATTACACATGTCAGCACTGTAAGTCTCAGTCAACATAACAGCTTTTCTATCTGCAAAAACTAACCAAAGAAAACATAATAATAAAGACGAAAATAACTATTTTTGATTTTCCCCAAAGACTTCTTTTTTTAGTGGCACAAAACTATTATTTAAAACTACACTGATGTTATTTTATTCTGTAAACAGGAACAACTGACACGAAGTTTAATGGAGGAAGTTGATGGTGATTGTTAATTTAGTTTATTTTTTAGTGTTAATATCTAAGTATATCTACATTATATGCAATATAATATGTTCATATATGAGAAAGATGAGCAGAGAAAGGGCTTTGTGATTCTATTTATCACATATTTGTTCATACCAAAATAATGTTATGAAGATGGATCAAACTTCTGTATCTTTACTCATTCATTCATCCAAGTTGATAATGTCCCTATCATTTCCTATCATAAGCCTCTAAAATACCAAAATAAACAACAGAATTTAGCCTTTAAAGTGACTGTAGTTGTTTCTCTGTGCATCAAAAAGAGCAATCAGATTTTGAAATTGCAGGAAATGTCTCCAAAAAAGGGCTGCATTATATTAGATTATACTTTTGTATGAAAAATAAATGCACAGTGATGGATTTGTTATTGCAGTGATTTAAAACAGCATGACCCTGAAATGCCCCAGAGCTCCCAGGATTCAGCATCAACATTACTCCATTTTCACATATTTTCATGCAGCAGTGAAACGTAATTAGTTTAGATATGATGAAATTATACAATGAAAAAAAACTTATCTTATTACTGTACTCACAACATCATAATGGTCAAAGATCTTCTCAAAGTCTCTCTTTCTCTCCTCTTTGCTGCTGGCCTTAAAAAAAGAGAAGTTGGTAAAAGATCAGGAGGATACTAGATAAAGATGATAAAGAACATTTACACTTTTATTTTTATCTCAAACCCTAATCAGTTTGAAAATGTTCTCAAAGAAGCACATAAACACACTTACATCCATCTGGAACTGGATCAGGAAATTTTCTTGTAAAGCCAAGATCCTTCAAAATAAATACACATTTTAATGTCAATACACAATATTTTAGTTAATTAGACAAACCATGTCTTATGAGGGAAATATGACAAACTGTTTTTTTTTTTTTTGTACATTTCTTCGAAGGATGCTTTATCACATATTGGTTAATTATGTTAATTTGACTATGTAAAACACTTTGAAATAATCCTGCATTATTTAATATGTGAACTGTCTGATCGTTGCAGTGCCTTTAAACTGATAGAATTTAGCAGAAGTCTTTGACTCTGAGCACCTGGCCAAGTCATTCAGATCCAGACGTCCATCCTTGTTTTTGTCAAAGATTTTCATCTGCAAGAGAAATAAAATGAATTCAGAAGCATGAAAAATTTCCCACAGCTGGTTGTTTCTTAACATCCCCTGAACTCATCTTTCTGTCCTACTTTTAGCGCATATGAAACATGAAACATACTGAAATCTAAAAAAAATGCACAAAAATCAGGCAAAGTTTCTACTGAAGAAGCAGCTCATGAAGGTGAATAATTAAATATATTTGTGTTACACTCTCTTCTTTGGTCTTTGTTCTGTGACAGCAGCACACAAAGTAATTTTATAATTAATTTATAATTTTAAATTCCATATATTTATTTTAATCTTTTTTTTACCCTTTACTTATTTATGGATTTATTCATCTACTATTTTTATTATTATTTATTTACTAATATAGCCTTGTCCTTATGGATTGAACCTTCTATTTTCCTTTATTCTTTTATTGGCTGTGGCATTTTTGGTTCTTTTATTATTTTTTTTATCTGATGTTTTTGCATTGACTCATTTAAAAAATGTTTTTACCATGTTTAACTGTATTTCCTTCTTCTTTCTGGTTTTTAGTCTTTAGCTTTGTCTGTAAAGCACTTTAGAAACTCAGTTTTTTAAAGCTGGTATAGAGATATTCTTATTACTTTTTACATTCTTTTTTATTATTCTTAGTTGATTTCTTATTTTTTCTCATTTTAATTCTTAGTCTTAGTTCTTCTTCTTGTCATTATTATTATTATTATTGTTATTATTATTATTATTATTATTATTATTATTATTATTATTATTATTATTATTATTATTATTAGTGAAAAGTCTCTTAATAATAGCTTGTTTTCTCCTTGAGGACCATATTTTCATTTAGCAGTTGTTTGGTAAAACAGTTTGTTACAGCAGGTGAATTGTTTTCAGTCATTAACAGCTTTTATTCATTAAAATGCGACTAGAAAATTGCAGAAAGATCAGACTCTTAACCAGCTCTAACAACAGCTATGGATAGTAAACACAGAGCCAAACAGGAATAAATGAATCTGCACCCTGAGTTAATGGTGGAACATTCAGAGAACAAACCCGACTGAACATATGTGGAATAAAAAAGCTGCTTCCAGCTGTTTTAAAGTTGCAGCTGTTTATGAACTCAGACTTTCTACACATAGATTCCAGATAATCTTTCTCAATCATACCAAGGAAGTTATGCCTGAGTTTTGCTATTTTGTGTGTGCGTGTGCACGTGCATGTGCACGTGCGTGTGCGTGTGTGTCAGTACCATTGCATCGGTGTACTCGTCCAGCTTATCAGATGGCACTTCCTTGTGATGCTGCTGGAACAAGTCTTTCAGGAAGGCCTGAGGTGTTTAATCAGACAACAAAACAGTCAACTTTAGTGGTGATGGGTCAAAACACAATTTACAAATTCAACAAAGGCAATGGAAGCTTCATTTTTGCACATTATAAAGTTTGAAATGATTAAAGAGCGAGAAAGTAGAAATAAAATGCAAAAATATAAACAAGGTGTTTCACTATCATCAGTAATATTTTAGACACCTTTATGTGAACAGTCTTGTTAGTTCTGGTGATTTATTTCTAAACCAACCACAGCACTTCATAAATCTGACCAAGAATCTACCATGAATCTGTGTGTTGAACAAAAACATGCTATCAGAAGCTGAAGACAAAGATCTGAAGTAATGACACCACAGGAAACAGTGAGGTGGAACAGATATTCAGGTTTGGTTCTGTTGTGTAAAGACATGCTGACGATCAGACCTTGAGCTCCTGAGCAGATATGTAGCCGCTGCAGTCGACGTCGTACTTCCTCCAAATCTGCAGCAGAGCGAGGAGGAAGAATCAGGAAATACACATGATGTATGGGGGTTGGCTTGAAGATGGTGGTTGCAGAGTAAACTCATTACACCTGCTGTTATTGATCTGTTTTTACTGGATATTTACAAGGAAGTGCACAGCCTGATGGTGAAATCCAGGTCTGCAGGTTACAGTTGGGCCACTGAATGGATAAATCAGAGTCTTTAGGGTGATTTTTGTCACTCTGTTTGGTTAATTTATTGTTGCTCTTTGAGAAGTCAACTTAGTGAAGAACAAACCTGTAAAGTGCATTTCAAAGCTGATAGGAGCCGACAGCTGGAGCGTTGGAGGTTAATTAGCTGCAGCCACTGACGGTTTATTAACCGTCAGCAGCAAGTTTTAGTGTGACAGTTATCTAAATGTAGTGTGTGTACGTGTTAGGCCAGAACAGGAAATAAAGACTGACAGAGTAGCGTTCAGAACAGTTAGACAATTTATCAGAGCTTATTTGAATGCATCAGAAAAGTTGTGTGGAAGTTTCCTCGATACTAAATATTTGTGAACCTCCGTGGATGTATTTACAATTACCAAATATTGGACTGATGGTGGCTGATTGAAATTTTAGCATATCGGTCAACACAAGTGCAGATTCAGTTCAGTTACTTTTTTAAAAAGCTGTTGTCAAAGTTTAAAATTTCTGTAGATTTTCTGGTTGGAAAACTTCCTCATACTTTGTGCTGTAACTCTGAGTCACAGATGAATTGTTTTCTGTTCTTTTGACTTTTTCTGGTCAATCTGGTTTTACTGTTCAGGCAGGAAAATGTTCGCTTGTTGCTTCTTTGATTTCACCTGTTTGATCTTAGGTCAAGAGAAAGGCTTTGAATCAGAGATTGACTGAGTCCAGCTAAACAGTCAGAAAACCTCTGTAGTTTTAGTGCTTCTGTATAATCATCCCTGTCATTATCATCCATCCTAGCACCTAAAATTATCAATCGATGCAACTCATTTCATGATTCTGTTTGGTGCATTTTGTGACTTTACCTTCATGAAATCAACACTGTTGTCCAGTGGAGCTTCTCTGCGGAAAACTAACAGGAAGTTTTCATCTTCAGGCAGAATCATGTTGGCCAACTGGAAAACAGATCAAAGAGTGAGTTATAATGATGCTGTCTGAGGATTTTACACTGTGGACGAGGAGATGCTGTTAATGTACAATAAATGTTGTAAATGCTGTTAATGACTCCAAAGCCGTTCAGTCTAATCCTGCCTGGTCTTTTAACCCTGATCAGGCTGGAGGTCAGTTTTTGTTTTCTGCAGAAAAACCAAGTATCAGATGAAACTCTTTCAGCTGCAGACATTTTTAAAAACCTCCGTAGATTTAACCAAAGCTGTTTGGATGAACTCGTCCTGCTCCGGTACTCCTGGCTTCCCTCCAGTTCATGCTGCTCTTCTCTCGTCCTTCTTTCTTTAACAATATCAGCCTCCATTAGCAGATTAAACCGACCCCGATCATCAATCCAATTAAAATTCAGGATGATGCTGCAGTGACAAAGCTGAAATATGGCTCACAGTTAGAAGAAGCGCATTGCACCAACCGTCATGCCAACAGTAGCACTGCTCATATTTCAGCTTTTTCAGGATTTTCAGATTAATTTTGTAATGCTACAGTAGATACAAATAGATGGTTGTTTGTAGAACTTCTAGAAAAATTATTATTATAATATAAGTGACAGTTTTCTAATGGACATAATAGAATAAAAAACAGGATTTTCATGTTTGCAACAGTCATACTTGTTTTCAGTCCCCACACCTCAGACAGTCTGATCAATAAGGAAGTTAACTGGTTTAAATGTAACGTCTCTCTATGTAGAAGTGTTGCTGCTAATAAGTAATAAATGTTTGGATTCAACAATGTAGAAATGCAAAACTGAAAGTACAAGTAGAAAGGAAGGAAGGAAGGAAGCAGGTCTGCTGTGCTGTAGAATAATTACAGACTTATATCAGATTCGGTTTCTGAGGATCTTCAGCATCAGAAGTACAATAAATGCTTAGTCAGGTCACATGACGCTGCACTGGAGCACTAACTGAACTTCACGCAGCTTTAACACAGGAAGTTGTTGCTTTCTGATGGCACACTGACTTCCTCTAACCCCAGCTGTAGAGCAGAATAGACGGCGTGTCCGGAACTAACATGACAAATCACTTTAAAGGCAAAAAATGCCGGAGACACATTCAGAGATATCGCAGTAGTCAGTGCCACAGGCAACCAAGTTGGTAACAAATCTTAAATAAGTGCGTCTGAATGTTCTCTGTGCAGCATTTTAGGATATAAACAGTTTGAAAGCGTGTTTTTTTTTTTTTTTTAAAAGTCAAATCGACTGAATATGTGCTTAGAAAAATCTGAATTGTTTCCTTTGTTCAAAACCCTGTGAAAACAAATGTATAAGCTAATTTTTATTATTTGATGTTATTCATCTATTCATGAATATTTTATGTTTGTATTATACTACTGTATAACTGTGTGACTGTAAACTCATATAACCCAATGTACTCAGTAAATTTACATTTGTATTTTATGTTTGTATTTTATGTTTGTATTTTATGTTTGTATTTTCAAATTCAGGCTGTTTTTAGTTGAGAAACAGAGACCTCAGACCTTTATCAGACATGGAGTGACACTAAACTTGCAGTTTCTGATGGATTAAGAAGAATTCTGTAGTTACACTTGTCATACTATTAGATTTTAATGTTCACTGACGTTTAACAGATTCTGCCTTTCTCCGTATTGCAATAGATTAAAATTTTCTAACAACCAGCAACATGTTTCTCGTATTTTTCAGGGTCATAAAAGCAGTTTTTCTGCAGCAGACATCTGGATTCCGTCTATTAGATTTTATCTTCCAGATATCGGGATATCAGGTCTCAGAGATATCAGATATCAGGCCTGTTGTTGCACCAGTTCACATGTTGTTATTGTTGATAATCTGCAGTTTATCTAAAACCTTTAGCACCTGCAGTAAAACCTACAGTTCCATATAGAAACACAAGTATGGTCACTTTTTCAGAATTTTTCCTTCAGAATTTCTTGTTTCTGGATATTCCAGTTCTTGTGGCATCTGTTCAGCATGCACACTACTGTCTAGCTCTCTAGTTGTTGGAAATAGAACAGACCGACTACATCGACTGGATCAACATTAAGGTCAACACTGTACGTATTGAGTAAAGTGGACACTAACCAAAATATAGTTTTGTTCCCAATGTCATTCTAGGATTTAGACTTAAAGAATCTGAATAGAGATGTATGGGAGAATTCTGTAAATGCCAAAGATATTGGGTGTATGAAACACGTCTCAGAATGTCCCAGAAAAACAAATATCTGCTTTGTAAAACTGGGACAACCAGCTGATTGTCACACTGACGTGAATGTGATGTAAACTGGGAAAAAAGCTCTTTGTTATAAAATTATAATGATGTTAATGATCAAATGCTCTTTATTTCAAACTACTGTATAACTGTGTGACTGTAAACTCATATAACCCAATGTACTCAGTAAATTTCCATGATTTAACTTTGGCCACTTTTTACATGCAGTTAGAACGTCCTGGTGACCATTAAATTTCACAGATATAACTCACCATTCATTTAAATAGACCTGGTTCTGTCAGCATGAAATAATTATTGGGCAGTGACATTTATTTATTCATTCAGTTTTATCTGACTGCTAAATATCTCAGCAAAATGATCCCATTGTGGCAGATTTTAAAACTAAAGTTTAAAATCAAAGTTATTGAAGTTATAGAATATAGTTGCTCTAAACAGAAGCTACAGAAACATGAAGCTCAGAACAGACGTTTCCTCCATCAACTGCAGTAAATCTTCAACAGGACACTTACGGGAGATGTATTGATTTTTTTCCTCAGCTTGAGGGTTTGTGGGTGCGATGCATTAAGGGATTGGCCTAATGAATGAATGGACGAATGAGACGCTGCTACTGTACTAATAACCCAGAGAGCTCAGCAGCTTTAAAATATGACTTTACATCACTGAGAATGCCTGCAGCTTGTTCAGATGTCAGTCGGGTTTGAGTCATTAAATGAATCCACTCCAAGAAAAACTAATTTCAGGCTCATTTTGTAATTACAAGTAATCTGTTGTGGACGTTTGACTCTTGACATCCAGAAAGATCTTTGGGCTTTTTGCCATGTAGAACTGTGGAGCCTTTTAGAGTGGATTTTTATTGGTTCTGTTCAGTTCTGATGCGCTCTATGGATCTGCAGTGGATTGTTCCTGTAAATGGAGTGCTGCTCTCCTCCTGCTGAGAGTCTCAGTGTGACCTGTCAGCAGCTCAGGAAATTACTTTTCATTCTTCTTGAATAGGGAACATGCTGTATCATTGTCATGGAAACATGAGACGGATTAAAGATGAAGTAGAGATACAGCAGAGGAGATGGGAGGAGGAGGTGAGGATGATGAGAAGAGGAAGAATATCTGGATTTAAGAGGCGTTAGCAGGAGAAGCTAAATAAGTTTCCAGTCTGTGACAGAGCTGTGGTGGAGAAGGACACGCTCATAGAAAAGATATTTATTACAAATCAGCCTCCTCTGTGTGAAGTGAATGACGGTGCAATCTCAGTTGTACCTCCTGAATCTGCAGTTTCCCGTCAGCAGTAACGTCGTACGCAGACATGAACCTCTGCTTCATCCTCTGGACTCTTTCCTCAGTGACTTTCTCCTGCAGAGAGACAACACACTAAAATTACACACAGCCTGCTGTGTTTTACACTGATTACTTTAAATTAGATGTAATATTTTTGAAAACCCTAAAAACCATATTAGTTAAAAAGATTTCTTGACTGAGTCACACTTATTTTAAGCAATGTCACCATGGATACTCCTTCAATCTGTTCTTTCAAGGTCTGCATCCTCTGGCCCTCAGCTGATGTTCCTAAAGCTGCCCTTGGACCATCTATTCTCACTATCACACAGAATGAAGTATGTGATGCTTACACATTGAATGCATTGAGTAGGACTTATTCATTAGCAGAAAGCTATGAAAGAACAGTCAGTTTACTGTGGCTTTATTGAGTAACTCTGCTGCTTTAACTCGTCAGAATACAACAAAAGACTAAATGAGATTGTAAAAAAAGCTGCAAAGTTAGTTTCTCACATTCTTATCTGAGGTTTATTTAGTTTCCTGTGTAGTTTCATGATCAGTTAAAAGCTTCAAGCCATTAAAGTCATTTAAAATTACATGCAAGAGCTGATTTTCTGCTCTCTTTGCCTAGACCTTCCTGGGTGCACTGTAGCTATAGAAACCTGTTGACTCCGATTCATGGCTTCATGCAGGGCAGAGCACACAATCTGCAGACTACAAGGTGCCACAGCTTCCATCGTCAGTATTTGTCTTCACCAGTAAATCTGACGTTCATGCAAGCCTGATGTTTGGCTGGTTTTGCTGAAATATTGAACTTATCACATGAACTTGATTGTGCTGCAAGTTAAGAACTGCTGGATCGGATGCGTTAGAGGAAATAAAGGACCAGCAGATAAAATCTCACTGTGTGGTTGATGTTGCTCAATGTTTCAACAGCAGAACAGCAGATAATAGAGTGTCTTAGCAGCTCTGCTTCTCCTGGAGGCATCACAGTGGAAAGCAAACATCAGAGAGACAAAGTGACATGTGGTCGGTGGTCTGTTTGTGTTAGTGCAACCCAGTTAGTATCCAGGAGAGTGGATGAGAGACGTACGCCTCGTTTCCCTTTGCTCAGTAAACATGATGTGTCATCGGCACAAATGCTGCTTTTCTCAGGTCAGTTTGTCACCATGTTGATGAAGGTTTTCGCTTTGACAGTTTCCAGATCTGTGTAATTGTGTTAGTCACTCCACCCATCCAGAGCTCAGCTGCCCACACAGCAGAGACCACAAACGCTGCAAACTGTCTGAGGCAGGCCTCCAGAAATCAACTTAAGGCTTTAAGTATGACAAATTACCTCCAGTGAAATTCATGAGCCTCAGAAGCAAAAAAATATTCATGCAAACTTTGATTTTAATGCAAATTTCAAAATCAACAGTTGCCTGTTTGCAGAAAATGAATCTAAGACTTGACGCAAATGCAGACCTTTAGTTATAAGATCACTCCTCTGATATCAACACTTCTGCTTCTGTCAGTGATGCTGTATGTCAACTGTCACATTTATCAGGCAGACATGATGCTGCAGCTTTGTGTTTGTTCAGCTGAACTGCCGTCATCACTAGTGACCGATCAGTCGACTCACCTGCGGACCGAGTCTCTGCATCATGTGACGGAAGAAGTCATCGAGCTCTTTGCCCTCGATGTAGCCGTTATCTGCCAAATGAAAGACAAATTGTTCAGATTCTAAAGGTGTGAATGCAGAGTGGACTTTCCTTCGATCATTAACAAATTGGTTTATTTTGGGCTGTTTCTGGTCAAACTTCATACAGCTGCTTATTATTCTGAACCTTGACAAACATATTTGTAGAAAACTGCAGTTTCTACTATTCAAGTCAGTACTTAAAGCAGGATTTTGCACAGAAACAGCTAAAACTACACTTCCTTTCTCTTTTTAACATTTTGCCAGAAATTTAAATTTCCTTCCCAGTTTTCATCAGCAGAAAAGACAGTTGTTGTTTGACTAATGTCTAGTAACAGCAGATAAACTGCAGACACTGCACTATGTCACTATGTATAAAATATAACATTAAATGTTCTTACCATCTGCATCAAAGTGCTGCCAGATTTCCAGGAAACCAGCTGCGTCCAGTTTGTCAAAAGCACTATCCATGTTGATAAGGAGTCAGCTGTCAACTTTTACACATGAAAACAATGAAGTCTGAGGTGCTAAACTGTGCTGCACTGCTCAGTACAGTAACATATGCTCAGTGTGACTGGGTGGAGACCACACCTCCTCAGTGTGGGTTTAAACACAGCACAGGGTTGTATTTGCCATCTGGTGGCTGTGAGGTAAAACTGCACAGAGCTTCAAGTTGTGACAAACGAGACGATGCAGAGATGTTGTAGCCTGTAAAATGATTTTAATCAATATTAATATTTGAAATGTCCAACACGAGACTCAGTGAAACATGACAGAACAAAGCGGCTGATCAGATGAACAACATGTCGTTTGTATTGATGCAGCTCTTTCTCCAGCTCAAGAAAAAAGGTGTCGATTTGCCTTATTTCTTCTCTGAATCATGATGAAAGTAAACCGATCACACGTAAGAGCAAATTATTACATACAAAGAATTAATCTTTACACGTATGAACACAATGTACAAGTGAGAGAAAAAAACAACAAAGAATCCAGACATCAGCGGCCACGTTTGCTTTTTTTATTCCAAATAAGTTAGAAACAAACCCTTAGTATAGTAGTGTACTTAGTACCAAACATAGAGGATTTGCTGAGTTCACGTAGGCGTGTGAATACATGAGTGTGTATCTTACATGTGCATCTTTACACACACACACACCTACATGTAGGAAAGCACATACAGTATATACATCCAGTACAACTCACATCATGCAGTCACACACAGAGACTCACAGCTCCACACTTTATGCTACTGGCTAGTTTCACGTGTCTCCGCTCAGTGCACCGACAGAAATGTTTTCAGGACACTTTCATCAGTCTTCAATCAGTGCAACAAGCTGCTGAAATCCCTCAGAAAGCAGAAACAGAGAAGCTTCCCTGCATCAGGAAACTGGTTAAAAATGCAGAATACAGCCGCTTGCAAAGTCGCAGCATTTTTCTTTTCTTTTTAAAGTGTCCTGGGACATCTATGAGACACAAACGTGATGTCTGACAATCAAAGCAGGCGTTGACATCAGGGACAGTTTGACTATATACAGCAGGAACAGTGTTAGTTCATATCAGAGACAAAGAAGCGACGTCCGACCTACAGAGACATCAGCAGACACCACGATGGAGGAGAAGCTGCACCAGGAGCAGCTCTGGCCCTGACTTCACTACATAAAATAGAAGCTGCGCCCTTTTCACACTGAGCATCCAGCATCTAGTGCATCTAAAAGTAAAGCTGGAGCAGTTTAGCACACAGCTAGTGAAGTCAGTGTCATAGAAAAGGTGTTTATGGAGGATAATGCTGCATTCATGTCATATTAGAGGATTGTAGAGATGAACGGATAATATAGCACCATGTCCAGTGGATCTGGGTCTATCCTCTGGTGATAACATGTCCATACAGCTTTTAATATGCTGGAAGACGCATTTCTACCTTGAAACTCAGTGTACTCATGATCTTTCATATGTAACAAACCCAAGGCAGCATCCTGTCAACATGCAGGGTGAAGCTTTCTGCATCATTGTTCTTTTTCAGAATCGGTTTCCAACACGTGTGGCTGAATTACTGCAGTATTACAACTTGTCTCTGTGTAATGCTGATTGTTTTACAGACTTCTAGGGGAGCTGGAGTGCTCGAGATGGCAGGGACAGAGCTACATCCAGACCACTTTAAGGCATGAACGGATCATTCTAATGGAAAAGTTCCTAAATGTGTAACTTTGACACACAAAGATGAGTTACTAGGGATTTAATAAAGACAAAAATGGACTTTCAGATAACTACAGTATGACATGAAAGCAGCAGAACGGCTAAATTATCTCATGATTTGAGGACAAACTACAGGCCTTATTTTTTCATATTTGTCACAAGAGGAATGGATTTGAAGTATCTTGTATCTGGTGCAAACTGTCTGTCAGTGTGAAAAGGGCAGTTTTTGCTCTAAGAAGAGAACAAATCAGAGGATTCAGCCTGAGACCATGTAGATGTTCAGAATCCAGCTACTGTCAGTTCACTGCTTTCTGTTTAACGAAGGCAACAGGATGCCAAATAATGCCAGAGTCTCTTTGTATAGGCAGAATATTGAAGGGATGTTTCCTCCTGTTGAGAAAGAAGTGAATTAAATCTGAAAGATGCTGAAGACGTTTTCAGCTTCACACAACCTGATGAGGTCACTATCTGGCTCATTCTACTAAAATAAGATTTTTTCTTTGACATTTCTCTTTTTGAAGTAAGTTCTGCTTTACATTGGACTGTTTACACACCAGTGGAGTATTAATGTAATGTTAGTGTATTACTGGAAGTGAGGATTCATGTGTCTTTCAAAGCAATTCAGAGTAAAATGTAGCTTAAAGCTGAAATTTCTGATTCTGGAGAGACTGTTGATATTTACCTTCCCTCTGATTTCTAATGAACAGCAGATCGTTTTTTGTAGCTGTGAAATATCTTCCTGAGGAGATATTCACTGAATTTGACAAAAACTCCATCAGGTTAGAATCACACAGTTACTCAAGTTGTTTTACCATTTAATAGCTAGAATGGAAATATGCTGCAGACACCTGTAAGTTAATTCTTCCTGGACAAACAGAATATTTCAGACACCTGCGTCCTCATACTTCCCAGGACTAATGGCATCACATCTTTTATTCGTGTGGATTTGAATTCCCATTTTAAACATATTTACAAATGTCCACAATGTGAATGAGCAGCTGAAATATGTATAGCTGGAATTATAGTTTCACATGTGTGCAGTTATATACTCTGACTGGTACATAATTATAACTAAAGGTGTCTACACTATCTAGATCTCTTAAATTAGGTTTTGTTGTAAAAAATCCTGAACTGGAATTTCACCTTGTAAAACATGTAATTACAGCTATCTTGAATTAGAGAAATGACATGGATTAATCTGTAGTTATGTCAGAAGTAGAAGCCTTTTAAACACAACAAACTATTTAACCTCCATGTCAGAGCTGCCTGATGCAAAAGTTCTGGTAAATTTTTGAGAACAGATGTCTAAAGACAAAAGTTCTCATTGTTCAGATTTCTCCTTGACAAGCTCTTAAATTGTGATGTTTTATTAACTGAATCCTGAAATGTTTTACAGGGACACTATCCAACAGGAAGCTTTACGTTAGCAGCATCAACAACAGTTCAGACTAGCTATGATGACGTTTGTGTCTCTATTAGAGATACTCTGACTTGTCTCAGTGTAATTAAGTCAAAATGAAGTGATTTTAATTCAAATTTTGCTATTAAAAGTGAAAACAACTTGCTATACTGACTTTACCTTATGTTATATTTGTTCTCAGGAATACTCGTTAGAAATTAAACCGTTAGTAAACTTTGTTTTATCAAATTATACTGAAGGAAAATGGCCCAAAAAGTTAAAAATCACACTCTGTACTGCACATAAAGACACATAAATCCTCCTCTTTACTCCCCAGAATAAAATATCCGATGTTTTCCACAGTGTCTGAATACGAACAGTGTCAGTTAACAGTGCTGAAGCCATATTGATTATCAGTGAAGGTAAAGTTAAACACAGTCAGTGCAGCTGTAGTGTTTGAAGTCGTCCTGCCAGAAAAGCTACATAACTGAATATTGTGACGTCTGTCTGCGCTGAGACTCTCAGCTGAAACCTGTTTATTCCTGTAAAAAAAAACAAAAAAAATCATGAATTGCATAATGGATTCAGCGACCTCTGCAGCTCTGGAAAACTTAGAGAAAATAGCATTTAATAAAATCTGTACAAATATACTGAAGGAGAGAAGTGCAGCTGATTCCAGGTCTGTAGTGAGTTAGACTTCAAGTACAGGACAGTAACCTGGAAGGACTGTTGGAGAGTTTGGTCCCTGCAGCAGCTACACACTGAAGAGATGTTATCAGTTAAATGATTTTAGATGGGACTCAGCTTCACAGTCTCGCTGCTGCTTGCTGAAATGTCTCATTTTCAGTGGTTAGCTTAAGTTCAGGTTTCATCACTCACACACTGAATGAGCTCGATGACTTGTTTTCTCAAACCCTGAAAAGCTTTCCCTTCAGAGACGAAGATTTTCACCTGACAGTAAGAACGAAGAGGAGCAGATCCAGAAAAAAGGCTGTTAGTGAGACGGAAGCTCTTCTGAGGTTTAGCACAGTTTAGGTTGAGGTGACACGAAGCATTAACATCTACCAACAATCAAATTAAAACTGAATTTTACCAGAGTTTGTACTCTGGGGTCAGATGGACCAACACGTACAAACTCTAACAGAAATGAATCTATTTTCTAAAGGAAATGTGAGGCTTGTCAGCAGGCTGCAGCTGTAAAAAATGTTCCTTACTCATATTAAAATAAAGTCTTTGTCTGCTTCCTCCCCAGAGTCCGATGACTTCTTGCGTGCTGCCTTCTCCTTGTCTGGATTCAGACCCGGTTCTTTGGTCTTCAAGGAGCCGAGATCCTCAGAGTTGGTGGATCTCTGGACAGAATCTGACCTCGCTGCAAATAAAGACGGGAAAACAACCGTAAGTGTTTTCTACAAAAAAAAATGATATGAATTCTGTAGGAGACAAGCAAGTCACTATTATTGCTTCTGTAATACGACACGACATTATCAAGATAAATGAGCCAAGAGAAAAAGTGAAATGTAATTTGAATTTATAAGTTTTTATTGATTTTTGTGTAGAGCCTTGAGCCTAATGCCTCATACAGCTAAAGTCTTTTGGACACAGGAGCAGAAATATTTTCACTTTCCAAGTTTCAAATATTTTTAAATGTTGCACTTCTGCAAAGCCATTATTATCTAGCATAAAGCACCTCACACATGGAGTAGAGATCTTTACTGCGGTTTCCTCTCAGAAGGCTGCTTTTGTCCTCAATTTCCTTTAATCATATCTGTGAACTGGCAACCCTCCATGTTGTGCCTCAGCTCTGAGTCTCTGATTGGTCCAGAAGGTAAACATGGCTGCTTTAAGTTTCCAAAAAAGAATCAATCCCCACGTAAATCTATTACAGGATTAAAACAGGCATCAAATGAGAGCTTCTCAGTTGTTAATGACTAGAAAAATGGCAGAAGGTGACTAATCATCCAATGGCAACCTTTCAGTTTATAATACACTCCAGGTTTGAGTATCTTGTTTTGGTTGATTCTAAGATCAGTACAAGGTGCAATTAGGAGCTCTGGTACCTGAACCTAACCTACACTTGGATTCTTTGCCCTTGTGCAGCT